>NC_052349.1:9859157-10064430 GCF_009727055.1 Benincasa hispida | reverse complement strand
TAACCGTGTTTCGCGGGAAAAATCTGGGTGGCCCTTCTTTTTGCGGCCACTGGTTGGAAGCTTTGTTGTTGATTTTTCCATGCGAAATTTGGGTGGTTTCCACTTGGGGTTGTATGTATCGGAGTAGGGATTGTTCTTTATGAAGCATACTGACTACGGATTCTGGGCATTCTTCTATCGGATGGGCGTCTCCACAGAGACATAACTTGTTGTCGTTTGAGCAATTGCGTTGACCTGCCCTTTTCTTCGCTCCAGTTTATTGATTGCGATGCCTTGTATCAAACTCATCATCGTAGTCATTGTGATTTTGAAGGGATGCGATGGCCCGTTTTTTACGTCACTGTCTTTAATTCTTAATCTTTGATCGCTTTCCCGCCTAATCCTCGTCATTTTTTGGAAATGCGATCAAGTATATTTTTGGTCTTCTCATATGTTTGTCTAGTAGACCTTAGCGGTTTCCGTATTGGCATAAGTCTGCGAAGCAGGGTTCAGTCCTTGGTAAAAATCTTATCTGCAAGCAGTCTGGTAAGTCGTTATGTGAACAGTCTCTTACCAACCTCTTGAACCTCGCCCAAGGCATCGCTGAGCGATTCGTGAGTTCTTGTTCAAAATTCGTTATTAATTTCCTTCTCCGGGCATTTCTTGATTGGTGGGAAATACTTCTTCATAAACTTTTCCACCAATTGTTCCCACGAAGTTATCTCCACCGGTTCGAGAGAATATGCCCATTTTCTCGCCTTGATCGCATAAGGAAAATGGGAACAAAGTGAGTTGAACTTTCTCGGTGGAGAATTCAAGAACATAAAAGTGTTGCAGATTTCTATGAAGCTCCGGAGGTGGGCGTGCGGGTCTTCGCCATGCTCTCCCAAACTGCCCAGCAGCCTGGATCATCTGCAACATTACCGGTTTCAATTTTAACCTTGATCCGTCTAACGCTGGCCTCATGATTCCTGGAGAGAAATCGTAGGAGGTTGGCGACGCATAGTCCCGAATGGTCTATTGCGGTCATTTCGCTAGAAGGATGAGGTTGGCCATTATATTGTTTGCGTTTGTGGCCCTTTCTTTTCGGTGTCATGCCATTCTTGGGGTTCCATCTTGTTGTTGCAAGTTGTCTTTTTAATTGTCGTCGAAACGTCCTCTCAATCTTCGGGTCGTAATTTTCCAGAGATTGAGAGTTGCAAAGAAATCAAAAAATTATCGTTAGCACTACTGAATTGTTGAAGTCCCCCGGCAACAGTGCCAAAAAACTTGGATGCGTTGTTTTATGTGATGAAATTATGGAATGAGATGCGGTAATGGAAATGCATTGAGCAACAAGCTTTTCAGCAGAATCCAAGTAAAAAAGTGTATCATGCCTGAATCTAACTGGGGTTCGCGGTAATGGAAATGCATTGAGCAACAAGCTTTCTCAGCAGAATCCAAGTATAAACACCACTGAGTTCCTGGTAAGTCTAGGGTCGAACTCAGAGACTAGGGAAAACAGTAATGCGGTGGTAATTTTCAAGAAGACTTTGTGGTAAGCAAGAAATCAAATAGTTTGTTTTGGGTTGTTGTTTACGGTAATAAAATAGGTAATAAAATAAACGAATGTGGCGGATTGAGAAAAGTTCGATTATGCGTAGATACACTGAGTATGCGGAGGAACGGGTTAAAAGGTCTTTAGCTAGTGTTTCCTGGGAATTGTCAAACAGCAGCTCGCAAACACCACAATCTTCATCCTTAGAGAGCTTGTTGAAGCAGTATATTGAGAAGAACGAATCAGTGCTTCAGAATCAAGCAAGATCCATTCGAAATCTCGAAATTTAGCTGGGACAAATTGCCCGCGAGCTCAAAAACAGACCGCAAGAAGCTTTGTCGAGCTCAACTGAGTTTCCGTGCAACGCTGGGGGTACTGGGAAGGAACAATGCTTAGCAGTCTCCTTGCTAAATGACAAAATGACTGCGGAAGTAAGGGAGGAACCTATCACGACCAACTTGAATGCGGTAATAGCCAAGGACCCGTTGACTTATAATTCGGTAAAGCCCGAGAAGATGAACCCTGAAGGTGCTCCACCTTCAAGCCTTCAGAACATGAGACAGAAGAAGTCCAGCTACAACCAGTCCCGCAAAAATTGAAAGAAAAACAAAATGATGAAGACAAGGTCGCAACACTGGCAGTAACACAAAACGTTATGATCCCACAAAAAATGTGGGACCCAGGAATCTTCACGATACCATGCTCCATTGGAGGGATCTACAGTGGCCAAGCACTATGCGATTTTGCGAGTATAAATGTAATGCCGCTATCAATCTTCAAACAATTGAATATTGGCACACTCATGCCCACGACAGAGACTCTTCTGCTTGTGGACAGATCCCGAATATATCCTGAAAGAGAGTTGAAAGACGCCGCACTCTCAATTGATAAATTCATCTTGCCGGCAAACTTCATCATTTTGGATTGTAAAGCGGACGAAGATGCGCCCATCATCTTAGGACGACCATTCCTCTCGACCGGCCACGCTCAAATTGATGTGCACAAGGGGGAAATCATAATGAACATCAATAAGGAAAAGCTCTGGATCAAGGCAGTTAAGATTCCAGAGGACAAAGAAAAGAAGAAAAAGTCATCGTGGACGTAAAGAGTCCAACTTGCACCACAAAATAAGCAGTCCCTAAGTACCTCATCAGGGACGTAATCCTTTTGAATATCCTTTCTCTGCATCAATACTTCATGAACTTTCATCACAATATTGTTATCTGTTATCGCATATTTATTTCTTTCTAAAAAAAATGGTGTTGAACGATTGCGGTAAAAAATCTTGTTTTGTTTAAAATTATTTGACCCTCTCAATGTTCTCTTTGCAAATGATCAAGGTACACGATTGCGGAGATGCTGCACGAAGATGCAACTACTTTATTCCGTCACTGCAATCCAAAGGAAGTAGATCGCCGCAAAGCAGGATGCGTCAACAAACAATGCGGACGATAACGCAAATTTGGGAGTTGTATTTTTCCTTCACTTTATTTCAAATTCTGCACTATCGCATCGCATTTTAATTTTGAAATTTTATCACCGCATCCTCTTTGATTACCGCAATCATTCAACATTGATAAATTTAGTAAGTCACCGCATCCTTTCTCTTTGCCAATTATTATTTCAATGATAAAACACATGCTTCTATTTTTTCGTATATACTAGAGTCAACTTAATTTTAGGACCGTCACCTCATGAAATATTTCTAGAAGTTAGTAGTCTGCTAGCTTTCTTTCAAACTGATTCTTTACGTAGCTTCCTAAGAACATCGCATGACTTCTTTCACTCTATTGGCAATGAGGACATTGCCGCATTTTAAATTTAAGGGTGAGGTATTTATTTTCGACCTTGCTATTTTTAGCTCTATAAAAAAAAGGGAAATTTTGAGAATTACAACTCCACTGTCAACGCAATGGGGAAACCCATGTTGATAAGAGTTAAGTTGTGAAGGGCACTTACCTATAGTTGGATGTCTGCATGACACACATGGGGGCAAGCCTAAACGAAAGTAAGTCGCCAAGATCAATGCATAAATAAATGATCGCAACTCTGCTGCCAAGTAGGTATGAGTCTAGTCTGAGAAAGAGTGTCTTGCTCGTAGTTGGATGTTCGCATGATACACGTGGGGACAAGCCAAAACGAAGGCGAGGCACTTGGATCAGCGCAAGGTCAGAAAAAAATAACAATGTCAAAAATATGGAAGGATAAAAATCAGTTAACACCCCAGAAAAAAAAAGTTTTTTGAAATAAATCATGCGATATCATGGAATCCAATAAAGTCTTTTTTTTTTAAGTTAAACTTGCGGGCCCTAGATTTTAGAAATATTTTAAGAAGGGACCTGAATAAGAATTAAGGAAATTTTGGTGTATAGGATTGGAATGAAGTATCCTTGAAAAATCTAGGAAAAGAGATTGCGGGCGACTTTCTAAAAGAAATCTTTAGCTTATTCTTGAGGACAAGCATTATTTAAATTCGGGGGTGTGATAACGAGCAAAAATGCACGTTATTACAGTACTAAGTTATTAAACAATGCAGGTTTGTGTTGATAAAATATATAAGATTATGTCAAAAAAGCATTAAGTTTGTAACATTGCGGTCGCATACGTTCATCGCATAAAAACAATTAACTATTGTATTTTTGTGCAGAATATGCATTGACGCAAAGCGTAAATTGCGATCACAAGAAAGCAACGGTCGAGCGCAACGTTATCGCAAGGCTTTGCGGTGATTTGTGCTCACAAATATTTGCTCAATAAGGATTGCCGCATAGAGCCGCCACAACTCGGTGGGCGCATCTGAGTGAAAAGCATAATTAATCATCATGGGACAGAAAGCTGATGAAGGTCGAGTCCAAATTAAGTTAACAAGCCATTAACGGTCTACTGTAGCAAGTACACTCAGTCTTTCGGTGATAAATATTCAGCGCATCAGTCAAAGAATTAAAGCCATCCCATCTGTGCAATCATAAGAGAGAAGTCGCCTTTCACCCCAAAGCTCTATAAATATCGAAGGCAACATTTAGTAAAGGAGTTCGGATACTTAGATAATTTTCTCCATAGTTAAAATAGCCTTGTTCTTAGATTTTCTTTTATTTTAAGGAGGAAACGAGAGAAGCGAGATTGTGCCGATAGACCGTTCGAATGAACTTGGGAGAGTGCCGGAAGCATCAAGATCAGAGAGAGGGCCAACTCCTGCGGAAGCAGGAATATCTTTTCAACAGAATAGAGTTAACAGTGTAAAAGCCTTGGGAAGCAAGAGATTTCTACCAGGCTCTCTATCCTTATCTTCCATTGTCATTTTGTACTTAGACTTATCTATCAAAATGGAATTTACTTCTTTATATCTGTTCACTCTCTGTTTATTACGCATGAGTAGCTAAATCTGTCGAATGGGTTGAGAAGCACTTAGCTAGCTTAACTGGGGATCTTTATTCTATGAGATTATCTTGTATTATGTATGCATCATTCGTCCATTAGAGATACTCGGGAGGGTAGTCTAAGGTCAGGATCTAGGCTTGGAAAAGTCAAGTTAGAATCTAAGCTCGGGAGAGTCAGATTAGAATGCATAATCAAGAGATAGGAGCTTAAGAATAAGCATTGTTTGCTATCAACGCATCGCATGCATCCTATAGATAGGATATGATTGTGTGCAGTCACCTTGTCTTTGTGTGCATCTTGCATCATCACATAGGAAAATAGTAGAGACTTAGGAATAAGCTCTATGGACATTGCTGCATTCAACACATGCGTCCTTGAACTAGGAGCACCACATTTGCATTGGAAAATGATCTGCTGTCGCATGAGTGTAGCATGATCGCATAGTTTGACACATTCCCAGGAAACACTAGCTAAAGACCTTCTCAACCCGTTCCTCCGGATACTCAATGTATCTACCGCATAATCAAACTTTTCTCAAATCCTCCGCATTCATTTATTTTATTACCGCAAATAACAACCCAAAATAACTTTCTTAGTTACCACAAAGTCTTCTTGAAAATTACCATCGCATACCGTTTTCCCTAGTCCCTCAGTTCGACCCTGGACTTACCAGGAAACTCAGTGAGATTTATACTTGGATTCTGCTGAGAAAGCTTGTTGCTCAACGCATTTCCATCACCGCATCTCATTCCATAATTTCATCACATAAAACAACGTATCAAGTTTTTGCCATATCCGCAGTGTCACCAGGATAAGGTATCCCTCCTTTATCCTGATACTACAGACCATTTTGGTTATTTCTTAAGGCATGATCCACTTGTATGTTTCACATACATGCTTAAGTGTACATACAATAACCATGGATCTTAGTTTATTGGATATGAATAAATGCAAACAAAATAACTCTTATTTTATTAATACCAATGTGTACAAACTGTTTACAAACTACGAGACTCCGAGAGAATTTGGATACCAATCCCAACACCTAAGAGTTCACACCGTGAGATCCATGCTCGGCTTCATGTCACCCTGGACACGACCTCCCCTCGAAAGTGTTTACATAGGTCAATATCAAGGTGAATAGGGAAAATGTTCAGAGTAAGTAGGAGAAGGTCATGTGTCAATGTATCCTACGATCTCCTTCATTAGGTTGCACTGTGAGATTCTTATGATCTGTCTGCGTGTCATCCTAGAGCGATCATCCCTTCGGAGGGTCTGATCATAGATTTTGAAATAACACAAACTCCAAAAATGGATAGGATTTCTTAGGTTAATTTTCAACAGTTGTCTTTACAAGGTAGCCTATTGAAGCGTACCTCTGAAATTTGAAAATGAAAGGGTCACACTTACAGGATGAGTTAAACAAGTTAATGAATCCTTAACCAAATTAATGGTAGCTGAGAGCTATAGGAATAAGAGTTATTCTGGAATTAGTAATTAGCTGAGATAGTCTCAATTCAGGAGAGGGATAGCTGATCACAGTTTGGTAACTGTTGTCCTAAACCTTTGCAGTATCGTTGCAAAATCAAATCAATAGTTTATTTAGAGTTCTATGATTGCTTGATTTTGCTAAACTTAATGGATGTTTTGTGTGATGGGTTAAGGTAAAGATAACTAAAACGGTTGTTTGTTTGTTTGTTTTTCAGCATGTCTTCCTCAATTCTTGCGTTACTCAAAAACGAGAAATTAATTGGCGAAAATTAGGCAATATGGAAATAGAACTTGAATATGATTCTTATTATCGATGATCTACCATTTGTCTTAATTTAGGATTGTCCTCAGGTCCCCACTTGAAATATGTTCCTAAATGTTAGGGATGCATATGACCATTGGACAAAGGCCAATGAGAAGGCCCAAGTCTATATCTCGGTGAGTCTATCTGATGTACTCAACAAGAAGCATGAGGCCATATTCACTGCTCTTGAGATCATTGAGTCCCTCCAGAGTATGTTTGGGCAACCGTTCATTCAGATCCAACACGAGGCCTCAAATACATTTATAATATACATATGAAGGAAGGCCAATCAGTTAGAGAACATGTTCTCGACCTGATGGTCCAGTTCAACATGGCTGAAACAAACGGTACTATCATTAACGAGCAAAGTTAGGTGTCTTTTATTCTAGAATCTCTTCCGAAGAGCTTTCTTCAATTCTGCAGTAATGCGATTATGAATAAAATCTAGTACACCATAACGACTCTCCTGAATGGTTGCAGACCTACCGGTCTCTTATAAGGGACTGGTAGAAGAAGAGACAAATGTTGCCCATTCTAGAAAGTTCCATAAGGGTTCATCCTGAAGAACTAAGTCTGTACCTTCATCTTCTGATCTTAAGAAGGTATAGAAGAAGTAAGGAGGAAAGGGGAAGGCTCACTCTACTGGGAAGAGCAAAGGAAAGACCAAGGCGGCCAAAAAGGGCAAGTGCTTCCACTGCAATGTAATGGGTCACTGGAAGCAGAATTGTCCAAAGTACCTTACTGAGAAGAAGAAGGAAAAGGAAGGTAAATGTGATTTACTTGTTTTAGAAACATGTTTAGTGGAAAATGATCACAACGCCTGGATACTTGATTCATGAGCCACTAATCATGTTTGTTCTTCTTTACAGAGAATTGGTTCCTTTCAGCAGCTTGTTGAGGGTGAAATGATGCTAAAGTTTGGAACTGGAGAGGCCATTTCAGCTCGTGTAGTGGGAGCTGCAAAGTTATTTTTTGGAATAGATTTCTTTTCTTAGAAAGTTTGTACATTGTTCCTAAAATGAAAAGGAAACATTGTTCCTAAAATGAAAAGGACTTAGTATCTACTTCTTGCTTAATCGAATATATGTATTCAGTATTTTTCACAAGTAATGAAGCATTCATTTCAAAAAAATGGGGTACAAATTTGTTCGACTAATCGAAATAAAAGCATATTTAAATCATGAGATGTTTAATACTGCTACTCAAACTAAAAGGCAAATAATTTCTCCAAGTAATAATAATACTTATCCTTGGCACTTAAGATTAGGTCACATTAATCTCGATAAGATCAGAAGATTGGTAAAGAATGGACTTCTAAGTGAGTTAGAAGATGATTCATTACCTCCATGTGAATCATGCCTTGAGGGCAAAATGACTAAAAGACCTTTTAATGGAAAAGGCTATAGAGCCAAAGAGCCATTAGAGCTCATACATGCGGATCTTTGTGGTCCAATGAATGTAAAAGCTCGAGGAGGGTGTGAATACTTCAACTCTCTTATAGATGATTATTTGAGGTATGGTTACTTATACCTAATGGAACATAAGTCTGAAGCTCTTGAAAAGTTCAAGGAGTATAAGGCAGAAGTTGAAAATCTGTTAGGTAAGACTATTAAAAAATGATCTTATTGGGGTGGAGAGTATATGGATTTAAGATTCCAAGACTATATGATAAAACATGGAATCCAATCTCAACTCTCAGCACCTGATACACCTCAACAAAATGGTGTATCAGAAAGGAGAAATAGAATCTTATTAGACGTAGTTTGTTTTATGATGAGCTATGCTCAATTGCCTAGCTCATTTTGGGGGTATGTAGTATAGACTACAGTTCATATCTTAAACAATCGAAGAGTATTTTTGAAACACCTTTCAAGTTATGGATGGGGCGTAAACCTAGTCTGCGCTACTACAGGATCTGGGGTTGTCTAGCACATGTGCTAGTGACAAATCCTAAGAAATTGGAACCTCGTTCAAGATTATGCCAATTTGTTGGTTACCCTAAGGAAACGAGAAGTGGTCTATTCTTTGATCTACAAGAAAACAAAGTGTTTGTACTAAAAGACGTTGCATTTTTGGAAGAAGACCACATGAAAGTTCATAAATCACGAAGCAAATTAGTTTTAAATGAAGCTACTGAAGAATCAACAACAGTTGTTGATGATGATGTTGATCCTCGATCGAGAGTCAATGAAGGGACTAACACTTCAAGTCAGTCTCGTCCTTCTCAATCGTTGAGAGTGCCTCGACGCAGTGGGGAGTTGTAGCACAATCTAACTGCTACTTGGGTTTAACTAAAACTTAGGTCGTCATACCAGATGATGGTGTTGAGGATCTATTGTCTTCTAGGTAGGCAATGAATGACGTAGACATGGACCAATGGGTCAAAGTCATAGACCTTAAAATAGAGTTGATGTACTTCAATTCAGTGTGGGATCTTGTAAATCCACCTGAAGGGGTTAAACCCATAGAGTGTAAATGGATCTACAAGAGAAAGAGAGATGTAGTTGGGAAGGTACAGACCTTAAAAGCTAGACTTGTAACAAAGGGTTGACTATGAGGAAACTTTTTCTCTGTTGATATGCTTAAGTCTATAAGAATTCTCTTATCCATAACCACATATTATGACTATGAGATATGGCAAATGGATGTCAAAACAGCCTTTCTAAAAGGCAATCTTGAAGAAAATATCTTTATATCTCAGCCTGAGGGGTTCATAGCCCAAGGTCAGTAACAAAAAGTTTACAAACTGAATCGATCCATTTATGGATTGAAACAGGCATCTAGATCTTTGAATATTAGATTTGATACTACGATCAAATCTTTTGGTTTTGACCAAAACATTGATGAGTCTTGTGTGTACAAGAAAATCATCAACGATAAAATAGCCTTCTTAGTACTTTAAGTGGATGATATCCTACTCATTGGGAATGATGTAGGATACCTTACTAATGTTAAAAAGTGGCTAGCAGCCCAATTTTAAATGAAAGATTTAGGAGAGGCGCAATATGTTTCTGGGATCTAAATCATTAGAGATTGTTGGAACAAAAAGCTAGCTATGTCTCAAGAAATTTATATTTGACAAGATGTTGATTCGATATTCAATGCAAAACTATAAGAAGGTTTCATTACCTTTCAAGCATGGAGTACTTTTCTAAGGAACAATGTCTTAAGACACCTCAAGAAATTGAAGACATGAGATGTATTCCTTATGCCTCAGCTATGGGCAGCTTAATGTATGTTATGCTCTACACTAGACCTGACATTTTTTATGTAGTGGGAATAGTCAGTAGGTACCATTCTAATACAGGGTTAGACCACTGGACTGCAATTAAGAATATCCTCAAGTATCTCAGGAGAATGAGGGACTATATGCTCATATATGGATCTAAGAATTTGATTCTTCGGGATACACAGACTCTGATTTCCAAACTAACAAGGATTCTAAGAAGTCTACATCAGGATCAATGTTCATCCTGAACGGGAGAGCTGTAGTATAGCGTAGCATCAAGCAAGGATGCATTGCAAACTCAACCATGGAGGCTGAGTATGTAATTGCTTGTGAAATAGCAAAGAAGGCAGTTTGGCTAATGAAGTTCCTAAGTGATTTGGAAGTTTTTCCAAACATGAACTTTTCGATCACCTTATACTGTGATAACAGTGGGGCTATGGCCAACTCGAAAGAACCTTGTAGCCACAAACGAGGAAAGCACATTGAGAGGAAGTATCACCTGATACTGGAGATTGTGCAACGAGGAGATGTAATCGTCACAAAGATTGCTTTGGAGCATAACATTGTTGATCCATTTATGAAGGCTCTCTCGACTAAAGTGTTCGAGAGTCATCTAGAGAATCTAGGTCTACGAGATATGTACATTGTGTAATCTAGGGCAAGTAGGAGATGTGTAATGGGTCGGAAATACCCTAGTTTATTGTATTTTACTTTGTATTTGTTACATCCCTATTGTTTCATGTAATGTACATCCCACTGACTAGAGTTTTAGTTCAAGTGGGAGTTTGTTGGGTTTTATACCCTAAAACTTGTAGGTAGTGAATGTAATTAAATGACCGTAATTAAAAAATAATTATTAATGTTTTTATCAATAAGTGTTATTGATGTTTTATTTAATTTTGTCTTATTAACCCTAAAATCTAATAAACTAACATCCCAGGTTGTCTTATGAGTCTTGAACTGTATATAAAGACATATAGAGATCAATGTTCAAGATACAACCTAAAGGGTCTATAGTATAAGGATAAGATTTAGGTACCTTATCCTAGTAACATTATAGATACGACCCACTTTTTATTTGAGACAAACGTAGTGATCCAACGCATTCATGTAGGAAACACGTGGATGGGGGTATCCTGTGCAATGAGTTTGCACAAGACCAGACTGCAAAATAGTAACCATTAGATGTAACTCCATTAACTAGTTAGGTTTCTATTGTAGTAGGATAACCTAGGCAACTTAGTCTTACTCCTGAGTATATTATAAACTCTTGTTCACAAGGAATTGGCCTTTGATTGATATGGGTGAGAGTGGTCAGTTCGCCGACTCAATATGCCTACCATTTTGGGGATAAGACTGAGTGAGTAGCTGGAAACGTAATCATACAAGATTGATTTCACTCATTCCCGACATCAAGGTAAATAGATGAGTGTTCCTTGAAGTGGTATCTCCAGGACTTGAACAAAGGGCCCAACCCTTTCACTAGCCCGAGAAGGGTTTCTGTTTAATGGTTGGACCATAAAGAGGTTGTTCATTAGAGGAGCACTGATACTTAAGGATGTAGAGGTAACCCAAAGGTAAAACGGTAATTTGACCCAGCTGATGTTACGAACACTCGTAAAGGACTAACTTGCTGTTATTGGTCTATATCCGTGGACACAGAAACATATTTGTAGTGAGAAGAGTGCAATTGTGGGTCTTTAGTGGAATGTACCCACAGTTAACGAATATTGATTAATTTGGTTAATGAGTTTAGCCAATTAATCTCACATCGTTGGAGCTTCTGATCTGTAGGTCCATTAGGTCCCCTTCCTAGGTTGTAAAGGGTATTGAGGTAATTTGCCATTAAATTGAATTTAAAATGTTCAGATTCAAAATTGGGAATTTTTTAATGTATGTTGATAAATTTTAATATAAAGTTTAATTTTAGACTTTATTATTCATTTTGGATATGATTCAAAATTAATAAATGAGAGAACGAAATATTTGAAAGGAGTTCAAATATTAATCTAATATGAATAAGATTCATATTGAAAACTATATGTTAAAAATAATGTGCATTGGATGCGCATTAAAACTATAGATTAAATGAGAGAAATGTTTTTTTAATATGATTCAAATGGGAAATTAAATTAAATATGTGATATTTAATTGGATGATTAATTAATTGAAGAATTAATTAATTATTTTATTTAATTTTGAATTTAATGATTTTAATTAAATTGATTAAATCAAAACTATAGGTTAAATTTAATGTACATTAGATGCACATTAAAACTATAGGTTATGTGAGAGGAAATTATTTAAATATGATTTAAATGATAATTTAATTAAATGTGATTTAATTAATAAATTTAATTAAATTTTATTTAATTAAAATTAAACAAATTAACTCGAAGTTACGAGAAAACGTGGGATCAATTCCACGTTTTTCTCTCCCTCTCTCTAACAAAAGGGCTTTGTTTTGCAAAGGGAAAAAAGACTCTCAAGCTCGTGTTTTCTTCTTTTTGAGAAAAGAAAGAAAAAATCATTTTGTAATATTCTCAAATCTCAAAAGAGGGAATCTCACAATTCTCCATAACCTCAATTCCTTGCAAGAATATGGAGGTTTCCAAGTGGTGATGCTCAATCCCATTTCAATAGAGAATTTCTACAGAATTGTCAAAAGTTTTGCAACTGTATACTTAGTATTTTATGGGAATAGCATGCTTAATCATTATTACCTTTTATTTCAATGCAAAATTGTTTTGATTTTAAATGCCAATTTGCAAAAAAAAAAAAAAAAAAAAAAAAAAAAAGTTCTGTGTTTTCGCTTCCGTTGTGCCTTAGGGTTTTAATCCCTTTAATAGATTCAATCCCCATTTTGAAATCTTATTTTCATAAATGTCCAAATATTTGGATATTTTCACATAAGGGATTTAGTGTCATTTTCAGACAAAACTACCCTTAGAGGTGGGCGATTGGAGTGAGAAAATGCGTTTATTATATACTTTTTCATAGTAACGAAGCATCTTTAATGTTGGAGATAGAAAATGAATTTATTATATATTAAGTAGTTGAGATTTATTTCTATTTTTAACTAGAGAGGGAAATGCATTTAATATAATTTTATTTTTCATTTAACGCATTTGATATATCAAGAAACTGGTTTTTAATGGCGGATTCATTGTTATTTCAATATACCTTTGAACATTGTATTAAGTGTTTGTAATGTTCCAACCAATATATGAAACATACTAGTAAATATATTTGACATTTACTCAAATGCAGCTAGTTTCACAGAAGTTGTTGGTTTTTCTAGCATAGTCATATTTTTTTAAAAAAATAAACCTTTTAACATTGTATTATATGTTTGAAAATATTCTAACCTATATATAAAATATAAACGTCTTGAAATAGATCGTTCTACCATTCAAAAGTTTCAATATTCAATGTTCAACAAAATCGCAGTATATATCATAAATTCCATTTATAGCATAGTATATATCATAAATTCAAAGTAGTTGTATACAAACAACAATATCTACCACAGTATATAAATACTAGATTGACATAAGTTTCAACATAAATCATAGTATATATGATACTTGGGGATTTACATATATATATAGGGCTTTTTTATGTTGACTTACATATATAAGGCTATAAATATGTTCTTTGATTTTTAGAGCTTTTTTATGCTAACTTTGATGGAGGCCCAAGTGAAACTTTGTTTCCTCTTCTTCCTTTATCTTTTTAGCATCTTAGCTTATATTTTTACTTTTGTTTTGGGTTGTGAACAACGTGGATCTCTCCTCCTTGCTTTGTCTATGAATCAATGAGGTAATTTTCTATTTGGTTTTGGGAGAAAAAACTCTTTTGTAATTTTCTTGAGAATTCTGTTCTTTGATTGAATGCATTATGATTTTATGTTTTCTTTGAATTCATTTCATCGATATGCATGTTTGTGTTGTTGATTGTTCACTCGTACGCATGTATTCCCTCACTAATCAATTCGTAGCTACATCAAGCTCGTACTCGAATGTCTAGCTCAATCAACCTAAGTAGGAAATAGTTAATTGTGCATTTGATAGCTATTCAATAGAGTGCATGAATTGCTAAGTTCAAAGATAATTTTTGGTTAATTAATTAGGTTATCCAATTAGTTACTCAACAAAATAGGATCCCAAGGCCTAATACGCATGTTTTTATTTCTATATGGATGCTATCGGACCGAGTAAATTTATGTGCATGTAGTTTAGTTAAGGTGTGGCTTTTCAACCTTAATTAATATTTAAGATGCTTTCTTGATTCGTTCCTAATTAGTTGTCTACTATTGTAGAAACTAGTTCAATCGTGTCAAGCAAGTGTTGTGCACGCATAAAATCAAATGCATGTTAATTAACAAAATTCGATGATTGAAACTGCATAGGATCTCTCTTGCTCTCGAAACTAGATGAATTCAATCCTAGTTTACATTTACCCTTGCACTTTAATTTTTTTTTTTTTTTTTTTTTTGGCATACTTATTCACTATCCACACCAACCCCTCCCCCCTCCCCACCCATTCACACAGCTATAACTAGAGAATTAATTTAACAAAATACATTTAGCGCTTTCCTATGATTTACCCGGACTTACCACTATTGCTATGTCTTTGTAGTAATAGGAGTAGGATCGGTATTATAAACTTCATTTGATTAATGATTTTTTGGGAATGACATCAAAAAGTTACGATCACTAAGCATATAATAGTGCCACCATCTTGAGAATATGCTACATTTTATTTCATATAACTCTCTTGAAAAATTTTAATGCCTAAATCCTAACAACAATCTAAGTATATAAGTAGTAAGAAAACAAATAATCACCCCTGCAGTACATTGCATAGAAACCAATAATCTCTTCAGTATATTGAATAAAAACACCCTCTTTGTTATTTTTAAAGAACGGGTTGAAAACAAATAATAAAAAAAAATATATCAAATCTCCAAGTAATCTAGAGTATATAACAAGTCTTCAAATAATCCAAACAAGAATGTGGGTACATTGCATAAAAACAAGAGTTGCCCATCCCCTTTGTATTTCTAAACAGTAGCTTGAAAACAAAAATTAATCCAAAGTATATATCAAGTCTTCGATAATCCAAAGTAGCATTGATAACTTGTAGAAATACAAGTTATTGTAGCCTTTAAATTAGAATAAATAGGGAAACTGATAGAGTAAACTTAACATGCAGAAGAAGAATCAGAATCAATAAACACTCTAATTACATTTAATTTGAGTTTAAAACATGCTATGAAACAAAGTTTCAGAAGTGGGTTTCAAGAACACAATATCTTTGAAGATTCTCTTTAATTACAGCTTCCCTCCACGAATTAGATCTTCAAATCAACAGAAGACTACCACAGAGACCTTCTCTACTATTCTCTAACTTGAATTGAGAGGCAGAATCTTTGAATTTGAGCTGGATTTGAGTGAGAAGAGGGTTAGAAGGTTTGGCTTTCTGCATAAATTATGCACTTAATCAGCGTGCATCATCCTGTAATTGAAGTTCAAACCATCAATTTATACTCATAGACCATGCATTACTGAATAATACAACCAATGTCACTTCATTTTCCATTGAAATTGAAGTGGCATGAGGTGTATTTTGAGTGGAAAAATTCAAGATTTTGGATTTTCCAACTTTGAAATACTTTATTCAATTTTAATAAGTTATTTTGATTAATTGATTTTTCAAAATTGAATTTTTAATTTAAATTTTATAATTTTGAATTTTCAAAAAATCCAAAATTTTAATTAATCAAATCACAATTTTGAACAATTTTCAAAATTTGAATAAAATTGAATAATTAATTAAACTAATTTAATTTAATATCAAATATTAAATATTATATTTCTCCTCATCAAATATTTAAATCATTATTTAAATATTTTGAACTCTCTAATTTCATTTAATTTCGACAAAAAATAAAATGTTTCAATTGTATCAAATACAATTAATAGAAACCGTAATTGAATTTGAACACTTCAAATTCAAAATCCTAATTTCAAATCTTAACATTTCATATCCACTCAATTCAATAATCCAAGATTATTTTACGAGCTAGTAGAGGGACCTTATGAATCTATAGATCATGAGCTCCAACGATTTAAGATTAATTGACTAAACTTTTTAGACAAAATTAAATCAATATTCGTTAACTACCGAGATACCACTATAGCTCAATAGTTTCACTCTCCTCATTGTAGATATATTTATGTCCATTTTAACCATGAATAATAAGTCGACCATTCACAGGTTGTTCGTATTCACAGTTAGGTCAAAATTACTATTTTACCCCTGTAAATACATCTTGCTAAGCTTCCACTAATCTTAAAGCAAACCAGCAGGCGCAACATAGGAATCTCACGGTTCAGACTAATGGAGAAGACTATAGGATATATTGACATACATCCTTCACCCACTTACTATGAACTACTTCCTCTGTTTACCTTGATATTGACTCATACAAAGCACTTTCCGAATGAAGGCTACTTCCAGGGTGACACGAAGAGTCATATGAATCTTAGGGTGTAAACTATGTGGAGTCGTGGCAGTTGAAATCTATATATCAGACTTATGTTTGAACAACTTCCTCTTATTCACCCAAATCTAAATTTAAGCTAAAAAATACTTTCCGAATGGAGGTCACTTCTAGGGTGACATGAAGTACTGCTTAAATCTAGATTATGAACTCTTAGAGATGTGAGAGCTAAAAATAACCATGTCTCTATGTTATTAATCTCCCATGAAGTTTTCTAATAACTCTATCATATAGAAGTTATTAAACTGTCACTGAAATGTTCTACTTGGGTAGATTATACTTAGGTTCTTTTCGGCTAATAAAACAACCCTAAGTCTATGTGGTTTATCCAACTATAACTCTTATAATTAGATTTTAACCTATGAAGTCTAGGTGATAAACCATTTTATTACCTCACATCACTCACGTATGCTCATAAAATCGGTTACCAATGCTCAATGATTCGGCCATAATCCCTAGGTAGGAGGTGTTCCATAAACCGCCAACTTAAGTACCCCCCCAGCCTTAAACAGGATTATATACCGGTTGAGGTTGTAACCAGGTTTTATAAGTTTTAACAATTAAAACAGGTGGTCAACCTACGTGAGCATGCAATTGTTGTTTATGGATTTTAAATGTCTAACCCAATTGTATAACAACTTATAAGACCTTTAGACATGCTAAACATCCATAACATACATAAGGCATTCAATGTTTAATATAACACTTCTATTAAATATAAGAAACCCTAACATGCATACTATATATTATAACAATTATAACATACTTTCAATGCATGTAACATGCTTCCTATGGTGGGATTTTAAATCTAAATGGCATACTATATGCACATACAAGATTTATTTAATTATAACATACATCAAATGCATAAATAATTAAACACGAACTATATGGTTTTAGTTTTGGCAAAAATAAGCAAACAGAAGTCTAACTATTACAATCAGTTTCAAAACCATCTTTGAACCGCTCGAACCGCTCCAAACTGAACCTAAGCACCTTGAACTAGACTGGATGAGTCTGAACTGGACCAGCCAAAACTACTTTAAGGCTGAACCAGATTGGACCTTGAGAAAACCAGTCAAACCGGCTGCTCTCGGTCCAACCTCAAAATCTTGCAAAGGTCGATTGTGTAGCAGTGAAGGAAATCGTCTAGCTCCATCGCCTTGTGTTGTGAAAGGGTACACGATCGCTTAGTGTTTGCCTCAACTAAACGATCGTTTAGTTCCATTGCATAGAACTACACGATCGATTAGTGTCTGCCAAAGCTAAACAATCGCTTCGTTCTATCGTATAGAATTACACGATTGCTCAACTCCATCACTTAGCTATTGTTTAACTATCGCATAGCTATCACATAACTATCACTTAGTTTTATCGTATAGAACTAAACGATCGCTTAACACCATCGTCTAGTGCTTCATGTCATCGTTTAGTATCTGTTGTAGCTAAACAATCACTTAGCTCCATCATATAGAAGATCATCGCATCGCTTAGCATTTCGTAGGTAGGCGATCGTTTAGTTCCATTGCATAGAAACTTCAATGCATCGCTTAGCATTTCATAGGTAGAGGACCTCGTGAACCTATAGATCATGGGCTCCAACGATCCGAGATTAATTGGCTAAACTCATTAGACTAGATTAATCCTCATTCGTTAACTAATGGGTCACTACACTAAAGCTCATAGTTACACTCCCCTTACTGTAAATATATTATGTCCACATGAATTAACCATAATTAGCAAGTCAACCATTCACAGGTTGTTCATAATAACGGTTGGGTCAAATATCTGTTTTACCCCCGAGATTACGTCTTAATCCTCAAGTCCCTACTGATCCTCTAATGAACAACTGGTTTGTGATCTAATCACTAAACCAAACTCTCTCAGCCTAGTGAGAGGGTGGGGTTTCTTGTTCAAGACCTGGATTTAGTACTTGAGAGAACAACCTTTCTTCTATCCCTAAATCGGGTAAGCGTGAACTTCTTCTTGCACCTTATATCCCCAGCTATCTATCTGGTCTTACCCCTGAAATGGGAGTCTTATTGAGCCGACGCTGTTGAGCCAACCCTCACCTATGCAAATTTAAGGGCAATCTTAAATAAACAGGAGTTCATAGTTAGCTCAGGATTAAGATCGAGTTATCTAGGTCATCTAGGTGAAATAGTCAGTCTTTTACAGTAAACAGCGTTATAAAGTAAGAGTGACTTATTTCTTGGTCCTGATCTTATGCAAACTCATTGCATAGGACGCCCTCACTCCTCATGTCATAACATGTACAAATTAGGATCACATCGTATGTAACACTTTACAACTCTTTGTAACAACTACAGAGTAGGTCGCATCCAATGGTATTACCAGAATAAGGTACCCATCCTTATTCATGTACCATAGATCATTTTGACTATTTACTCGAACCTGATCCACTCTTATGTCTCCATATAAAGTTCAAGTACTCATACAATAGTCATGGGTCTTAGTTTATTGAATTTAGACTTTCATACAATTTATGAAATCAATAACAAGTATACTGATTATAGAAAATGTTTATCATCTTACAAAGTGCGAGTTTTTAGGACATAAATCCAACAATACTCCCACTTGGACTAAAACTCCAGTGGATCAATATATACAAATATATACAATATTGAGTTTACATTGAGAGAATAAAATGTTTAAATACAATAAACTAGGGCATTAAAATACCCACAAATTCTCCCACTTACCCTAGTGATACAAAACTCGTAGACCTAGTTCTATTAGGTGACTCTCGAACACTTTAGCTGAAAGGGCCTTCGTAAATGAATTAGCTAAGTTGTCTTGGGAAGCAATCTGAGTGACGATGACGTCTCCTTGGTGTACAATCTCCCTGATGAGATGGTACTTCCGTTCGATATGCTTTCCCCTTTTATAGCTTTGTGGTTCCTTTGAATTTGCAACTACTCCACTGTTGTCACAACAGAGAGTGACAGGCAGATGCATATTAGGAATTACTTCCAGATCTGTCAAGAATTTTCTGAGTCATACTACTTCTTTTGCTGCTTCACTTGCAGCTACATACTTAGCTTCCATTGTGGAGTTTGCAATACAACTCTGCTTAATGCTCCTCCACATCGCTGCTCCTCCGTTGAGAGTAAATACTGACCCTGAAGTTGATTTCCTCGAATCAATATCAGTCTGAAAGTCAGAATTAGTGTATCTAGTAAGGATCAAATCCTTAGCACTATACACGAGCATATTATCTCTCGTTCTTCGAAGATACTTGAGAATGTTTTTAATAGCAGTCCAATGGTCATGACTAGGATTGGACTGAAATCTGCTGAAAATTCCTACGGTATAGCATATATCGGGACGAGTACACAGCATTGCATACATCAAACTCCCAACTGCAGATGCATATGGAATTCGATTCATCTTCTCAAGCTCTTGAGGTGTCTTAGGACTCTGTTCTTTAGACAAGTGAATTCCATGTCTGAAAGGTAAAGATCCTTTCTTGGAATTTTTCATTTTATACCTAGACAACATCTTGTCTATATAAGATGCTTGAGATAATGCTAATGTTCTGTTCTTGCGATTCCTCCAAGAACATACTGTGCTTCTCCCAAATCTTTCATTTGGAATTGTGAAGCCAACTATCTCTTAACGTCAACTAGATATTCTACCTCATTCCCAATGAGTAGAATATCATCAACATACAACACTAGAAAAGCGACAGTTTTGTTGACGATTTTCTTGTATACACAGGGTTCGTCAACATTTTGTTCAAAGCCATAAGATTTGATCGCATCGTCAAATCTCATATCCCAGGATCTAGAAGCTTGTTTTAATCTATAAATAGATCAATTAAGCTTGCAAACCTTTTGTTCTTGACCCTATTGTATAAACCCTTCTGGTTGAGACATATAGATACTCTCTTCAAGATAGCCATTCAGAAAAGCTGTCTTGACATCCATTTGCCCTATTTCATAATCATAAAATGTGGCTATGGACAAGAGTATTCTAATAGACTTTATCATGGCAACTGGAGAGAAGGTTTCTTCAAAATCTAACCTCTTTCTTTGGGTAAACCCTTTTGCCACAAGTCTAGCTTTGTAGGTCTGTACCTTACCAGCTTGGTCTCACTTTCTGTTGTAGATCCACTTACAACCAATGGGTTTTACCCCTTCTGTTTGAACTACAAGATCCCAGACAGAATTGAAATACATAGATTTCATTTCAAGGTCCATGGCTTTAATCCATTGGTCTTTGTCTACATCGTTCATTGCTTGATTAAAAGACAATGGATCCTCTAAACCATCATCTGGCATGATGAGTTGAGTTTCAATTAAACCCATGTACCGGTCAGGCTGTTACACAGCCTTCCCACTACTATCAGGTATTCCCAACTCTTGAGAAGGATGTGAAGTATCAGTTTCATCAACAACTCTTGTTGATGGACCTGCTCTATCAACAACTCTTGTTGAAGGACCTTCTCTATCAACAACTCTTGTTGATACGTTTGTCATTTTTCTGGACATTTCTTCTATTACTAGCTTACTGCGAGGTTGATGGTTTTTTATAAAATCTTCCTCCAGGAAGGTTGCATTTTTCGATACAAACACTTTATCTCCTGAGGATCATAAAAGAGACCATATTTAGTTTCTTTTGGGTAACCTACAATAAACATACATTTGAACGGTGTTCTAACTTTTTAGGATTTTGTACCAATACATGTGCTGGACAACCCTTAATCCTAAAGTGAAATAAATTTCCTTTACGTCCTCTCCAGAGTTCTAAGGTGTTTCAGAAACACTTTTCGAGGGAACCATGTTCAAAATATACACCGCAATCCCAATTGTGTGTCCCCAAAAAGAATTTGGTAACTGAGCGTAACTCATCATGGAACGAACAATGTCCAACAAGGTTCTGTTTCTCCTCTCTGCCACACCGTTCTGCTGAGGTATACTAGGGGCTGTGAGTTGAGACTGAATTCAATGTTCTATTAAATAGTTCTGGAATTCTATGTCCATATACTCACCACTTCGATCCGATCGAAGTGTTTTAATCTTTTTACCTAATTGGTTCTCAACCTCAGCCTTATACTCTTTGAACTTTTCAAAAGTTTCAGAATTTTAGTGCATTAGGTAAACATGCCCATACTTGGAATAATCATCTATAAAACTGATGAAATATTCATACCCTCCTCTTGCTCTAACATTTAGAGGCCCACAAAGGTCTAAGTGAATCAGCTCTAAAGGTTCTTTGACTCTAAGACCTTTTCTAGAAAAAGATCTTTTTGTCATTTTACCCTCGAGACAGGACTCACAAGGTGGTAATGAACTGTCTTCCAACTTATTTAGAAGACCGTTCTTAACCAATCTCTCTATCCTGTTGAGATTTATATGACCCAGTCTCAAGTGCCAAAGATAGATATTTGGAGAAATCTTCCTTTTCTTATGAGTCCCAACAGTTTTAAACATCTCTATGTTCAAAACAGCTTTGATCGCAGTTGGTTTTAACATGTACAAGTAATTTTCTAATTTTGCAAAGCAAATCTATTCATTTCCTATATTGATGAACACTTCACCATTTTCAAAATAAACTTTATGATTTTGTTCTAGCAAACAAGACAGATATTATATTCCTTTTCATAAATATACTTATCTCCTATAAATAACTTCATATCTCCCACTGCTTTGGCTGAAACAATCTTCCTGGTCCCTACCTTAAAAATTGTTTCACCTTCTGTCAACTATCTCCAGGAACTTGTTTCCTGTGAGATAGTACATACATGATTAGCGGCACTTGAATCAAATATCCAGATCTTATCGTTTTCCATTAAACATGCTTCGATAACAAATAAATCATATTTATCTTGTTGTTTGAATTTAGCACTCTCATTTACATAATTCATAATTTCAAATGAGTTTGGAGATAGAGGACAATCCTATGTTAAAACTCTTTTGGTATAATCAACCGCTAGTAATTTGTTTGTTGATTTGATTTTACTATTATGTACATTGGAAGTGAGTATTACAGAAGAATTCGACATGCTGATAAAATTCAAACAAATTCTAATTAGTAAATTGTATCTAAATCCAAGATCAAATTTTAGAAAAAATGAATAATGTACCCATAACCATTATTTATTTGCAACGATATTTTAGTGAGTCAGAATATGTGCTACCGAGGGGTAGTCACATACTCCTTCACTAAAACAAACAAAATTGACTAAACACTATCCCTAGAATAACTCTTATTCCTATTGTCTCCGAAATAACTCTTACAAGATCTTTACAAACAACTTAGTAATTCTTGTTAGTGTGACCCGCCATTTCCAGATCCTATAGGACGGTATGAATTTGCCTCCGAAAAAGAAGACAACATCCAAAATGGAACTATAAGACCCTATTCATTTTACTGAAGCCTGCGTTGTTCCAAATCCTATGTTACAACCCTCCGAGGGGATAGCCGTCACTAAACGACTAGCAAAGGGTCGTCTAAAGTAAACCAACAAGTGCAACATAGGAATCTCACAGTTCAGACTAATGGAGGAGACCGTAGGATATATTGACACATATCTTTCACCCACTTACTATGAACTACTTCCTCCGTTTACCTTGATATTGACTCATACAAAATACTTTCCAAATGGAGGCTACTTCCAATGTGACACGAAGCGTCATATGAATCTCACGGTGTAAACTATGTGGAGACGTGGCAGTTGAAATCTATATATCAAATAATAGACTTATGTATGAACAACTTCCCCTTATTCACCAAAATCTAGATATAAGCTAAAAAATACTTTTCGAATGGAGGTCACTTCAAGGGTGACACGAAGTACCGCTTAAATATGGATTGTGAACTCTTAGAGACATGAGAGCTAAAAATAACATGTCGTCTATGTTATTAATCTCCCACTGAAGTTTTCTAATAACTCTATCATATAGAAGTTATTAAACTGTCACTGAAGTGTTCTATTTGGGTAGATTTATACTTAGGTTCTTTTCAGCTAATAAAACAAACCTAAGTCTATGTGGTTTATCCAAGTATAACTCTTATAATTGGATTTTAACCTATGATGTCTAGGGGATAAACCATTTTATTACCTCACATCACTCACATATGCTCATAAAATCGGTTACCAATGCTCAATAATTCGGCCATAATCCCTAGGTAGGAGGTGTTCCATAAACCGCCAACTTAAGTACCCCCCCAGCCTTAAACAGGATTATATACCGGTTGAGGTTGTAACCAGGTTTTATAAGTTTTAACAATTAAAACAGGTGGTCAACCTACGTGAGCATGCAGTTGTTTATGGATTTTAAATGTCTAACCCAATTGTATAACAACTTATAAGACCTTTAGACATGCTAAACATCCATAACATACATAAGGCATTCAATGTTTAATATAACACTTATATTAAATATAAGAAACCCTAACATGCATACTATATATTATAACAATTATAACATACTTTCAATGCATGTAACATGCTTCCTATGGTGAGATTTAAATCTAAATGATATATTATATGCACATA
Source organism: Benincasa hispida (assembly GCF_009727055.1). Classification (NCBI taxonomy): domain Eukaryota; kingdom Viridiplantae; phylum Streptophyta; class Magnoliopsida; order Cucurbitales; family Cucurbitaceae; genus Benincasa; species Benincasa hispida. The sequence goes on along the minus strand of NC_052349.1, from coordinate 10,040,419 downwards.
CAAGATTTATTTAATTATAACATACATCAAATGCATAAATAATTAAACACAAACTGATATGGTTTTAGTTTTGGCAAAAACAAGCAAACAGAAGCCTAACTATTACAATCAGCTTCAAAACCGTCTTTGAACCGCTCGAACCGCTCCAAACCGAACACAAGCACCTTGAACCGGACTGGATGAGTCTGAACTGGACCATCAAAGTCTGAACCAGACCAGCCAAAACCACTTTGAGGCTGAACCGGATTAGACCTTGAGAAAATTGGTCGAACCGACTGCTCTCGGTCCAACCTCAAAATCTTGCAAAGGTCGATCGTGTAGCGCTGAAGGCAATCGTCTAGCTCCATCGCCTTGTGTTGTGAAAGGGAACACGATCGCTTAGTGTTTGCCTCAACTAAACGATTGTTTAGCTCCATCACATAGAACTACATGATCGCTTAGTGTCTGCCAAAGCTAAACGATAGCTTAGTTCTATCGTATAGAACTACACGATCGCTCAACTCCATCGTTTAGCTATCGCTTAACTATCGCATAACTATCGCTTAGTTCTATCTTATAGAACTAAACAATCGCTTAACACCATCGTCTAGCGCTTCATGTCATCGTTTATTATCTGCCATAGCTAAACGATCACTTAGCTCTATCGTATAGAAGATCATCACGTCGCTTAGCATTTCGTATTAGGCGATCGTTTAGTTCCATCGCATAGAAACTTCAATGCATCGCTTAGCACTTCGTCTACACGATCGCTTAGCTCCGCATCTAAACGATAGCTCAGTGCTATCGCGTAGCACTTTGTCGCATCGCTTAGCATGTATCGTAGCTAAACGATCGTGTAGTACCATCATATAGTAAATTCAACGTATCGTTTAGTTCCCACGCCAAAACTAAATGATCGCTTAGTGCTATCGCATAGCAAATTAAACGCATCATTTAGCTCCCATAGGTACACGATTATCTAGAGTTCAACATCACAATGACCAAAGCCCATTATTATACGATTGTCTAGCTTTTCTTCACATCGTGTAGTGCCTGGAGCTAGATGATCGCTTAGCAACTGAACCTCAACAACAATTTTGAGCAGAAGCTGAAAAATTGGAACAGCAACTCGGCCTTCTTCACTTGTTTCTTCAATTACATCTTAATTTCGACTCTAATGACTCTAAATAAATCACAGACTCTTGCTAACACATAAAAGCTCATCAAACAAGAGCCAATTACAAATTTAAATGAAAAATTAAAGAGAACTAAACAGCTAAAACTCAGAAAATCATATCAGTGCACCAGTTTTATATTTCTCATATAAAACACCCACCAAACCAAAATTAAACCGAATTGAATGCTTATTTGATGCTCTGATACCAATTGTAGGATTATATCAGAAATAGCGGAAGCACAAGGACCATCTAAGTATTCAAATTTACTAATTTTGGCAAAATATTAAGCATGCTCTTGCAGAAAAATAATTGAGTTTCAAGACATACCTCTTGTAGAACTTCTTCAAAGCTCTTTCTCCAGCTGCTATCTTCTCCAAATCTTATTGTAGAACACCTCAATATCTTCCTCACTATTCTCTTGGTATTCTAGATTGAGTTGTGGGATTCAAAACAAGATTAAATCAAGGGATGAAGAAGAAATGCTCACTGCTGCAATCTTGTTGAAGATCCCTTTCTTCAACTCGAATTTTCTCTGAAATTCTCTATATATTGCATGCCCGATTTTCAGTCCAATCTCTTCATTATATTGCAGATCAACATGCAAAGGAGAGACTTGCATGAGTTTCAGCTCATGCTTGGAGAAGACAAGGCAAGGTTGAATGCATTTTGTGTGAGCTACTTGAAAGATGGATAATGGAAAAACCTCTTTTTCCATTTTGTGTGTTGCTTTTTACTTTTTCAATTTTATCATAAAATAAAAAAATGATTTTATAAAATCTATTTTGATTTTAAAATTGAAAAAATTAATTATTAAATTAAACTTAATTAATTTAATATCAAATATTAAATTAATTTTAACACATATCCATCTTTATATATTTAAATCATATTTAAATATATAAATTCTCCTATTCCGTTTAATTCTCAAATTAAACATGTAATTATATCTCATATAATTACTAATTCCCTTAATTCTAATTTGAACTTTTCAAATTAACTTATCACGTTATTCTAGAGCTAGTCCGTTACGAGCTAGTAGGGGACCTCGTGAACCTACAGATCATGGACTCCAACGATTTGAGATTAATTGGCTAAACTCATTAGACTAGATTAATCCACATTCATTAACTGATGGGTCACTCCACTAAAGCTCATAGTTACACTCCTCTTACTGTAGATATATTATGTCCACATGATTTAACCATAATCAGTAAGTCGACCATTCACATGTTGTTCATAATAACGGCTAGGTCAAATATTTGTTTTACCCCCGAGATTACGTCTTATTTCTCAAGTCCTTACTGATCCTCTAATGAAGAACTGGTTTGTGATCCAATCACTAAACCAAACTTTCTCAGCCCAATGAGAGGGTGGGGCCCTTTGTTCAAGACCTAGATTCAGTACTTGAGAGAACAACCTTTCTCTTGTCCCTAAATCAGGTAGGCATGAACTTCTTCTTGCACCCTATGTCCCCATCTATCTATCATGTCTTACCCCTGAAATGGGAGTCTTATTGAGTCGGCATTGTTGAGCCAACTTTCACCTATGCAAATCTAAGGGCAATCCCGAATAAACAGGATTTCATAATTAGCTCAGGATTAAGATCGAGCTACCTAGGTCATGTAGGTGAAATAGTCAGTCTTATATAGTAAACAACGTTATAAAGTAAGAGTGACTTATTTCTTGGTCTTGATCTTATGCAAACTCATTGCATAGGATGCCCCTACTACTCATGTCACAACATGTACGAATTAGGATCACATCGTATGCAGCACTTTACAACTCTTTGTAACAACTACAGAGTAGGCCGCATCAAATGGTATTAATAGAATAAGGTACCCATTCTTATTCATGTACCATAGATCATTTTGACCATTTACTTGAAACTGATCCACTCTTATGTCTCTACATAAAGTTCAAGTACTCATACAATAGTCATGGGTCTTAGTTTATTGGATTTAGACTTTCATACACTTTATGAAATCAATAAAAAGTATATTGATTATAGAAAATGTTTATCATTTTACAAACTGCGAGTTTTTAGGACATAAAATCCAACAGGGGACGGGGCGGGGATGGGGGGGAAATACCCCCCACGGGGATGGGGATGAGAAGGCCCCCTATCTCGCTCCACCCTGGCCCCATTGCCAACTCTAGGCAAATGCATATTTGGAACTACTTCCAAAACTGACAGGGACTCCACACTACTTCTTTTGCTGCTTCACATGCAGCTACATATTCTACTTCTATCATGGAATCAGTTATACAACTCTGTTTGATTCTTCTCCATACTATAGCTCCTCGATTATGAGTGAAAATTGATTCTAAAGTAGATTTCCTAGAATCTTTATCAGTCTGAAAATCAGAATCAGTGTATCCTGTAAGGATCATATCCTTAGGCCCATACACAAGCATATAGTTTCTCGTTCTCCAGAGATACTTGAGGATGTTCTTGACAACGGTCCAATGATTATGTCTAGGGTAAGATTGGAACCTGCTGATGATTCCAACTGCAAAGCATATGTCAGGACGTGTATACAACATAACATACATCAAACTCCCAATTGCCGATGCATATGGAATTCTTTTCATTTTCTCAACTTCTTAAGGTGTCTTAGGACACTGCTCCTTTAAAAAATGAATTCCATGTCTAAAAGGTAACATACCTTTTTTGGACTTTTGCATATTATATCTTGACAACATATTGTCAATATAGGATGCTTGAGATAATGATAAGGTTCTATTCTTTCCATTTCAAAAAATTTGGATCCCAAGAATGTATTAAGCATCACCCAAATCTTTCATTTGGAATTGTGATGCCAACAATCTCTTTACGTCAACAAGGAAACTTGTCTCATTCCCAATGAGCAAGATATCATCAATATAAAGGACCAGGAAAGCTACATTTTTGTTGACTATTTTCTTATATACACAAGATTCGTCAACATTTTGTTCAAAGCTATAAGACTTTATTGCAGTGTCAAATCTTATATTCCAAGATCTAGAAGCTTGTTTTAACCCATAAATGGATTTTTTAAGCTTACAAACTTTTTGTTCTTGACCCTGTTCAATGAACCCTTTTGGTTGAGACATGAAAATACTTTCATCAAGATGGTCATTCAAGAAAGCTGTCTTGACATCCATTTGCTATATTTCATAGTTATAATATGCGACAATGGATAAAAGCATTCTTATTGATTTTATCATGGCAACAGGAAAGAAGGTTTCTTCATAGTCAACCCCCTCCCTTTGAGTAAAACCTTTTGCCACAAGTCTGGCTTTATAGGTTTGCACTTAACCAGTTTGGTCTTGTTTTCTTTTGTAGATCCATTTACAACCTATAGCCTTAACCCCATATGGTTGATCTATAAGTTCCCAGACAGAATTGAAGTACATTGACTCCATTTTCACGTCCATAGATTTTATCCACTATTCCCTATCAACATCATCCATTGCCTGTTTAAAGGTTAATGGATCATCTAGGCCATCATCATATATGATGTCCTGAGTTTCTATTAAACCCATGTAGCATTCAGGTTGATGAACAACCCTCCCACTACATCGAGGCATTCTCAATTCTTGATAAGGATGTGATGAGGCAACAACTATTGTTAATGGAACAACTTGATCAACAACTTTTGTTGATTTGCCTATAGTATCTTTGGTCATTTCATTTAATACTAGTTTATTGCGAGGTTGATGATTCCTAATATGATCTTCTTTCAAGAATGTAACATTGGTCGATATAAATATTTTATCTTCTTGGAGATCATAGAACAATCCACCTTTTGTTTCTTTAGGGTATCCTACAAATAGGCATAATTTTGAACGTCGTTCTAATTTCTTTAGGGTATCCACAAATTTTGAAGTGACGTAAACTACTTTTACGTCCTTTCTATAACTCATGCGGTGTTTTTAAAACACTTTTTGAGGGAACCATGTACAGAACATATACAGCAGTCTTTACTGTATACCCCTAAAAGGATTGAGGTAACTGAGCAGAACTCATCATTGAACGAACCATGTCTAACAAGGTTTGATTTCTCCTTTCTACAACACCATTTTGCTGTGGTGTTCTAGGTGCTGTGAGTTGGGATTGAATTCCATGATCTACTAAATAGTTCTGGAATTGTAAATCCATATACTCACCTCGATCTGATTGAAGTGTTTTAATTCTTTTACCTAACAAGTTTTCAACTTCAGTCTTAAATTCTCTGAACTTTTTGAGAGTTTCAGACTTGTGACTCATTAAATATAGCCATATCTTGAACAGTCATTAACAAAATTAACAAAATATTCATATCCACCTCGAGCTTTTACATTCATCGGACCACAAAGGTCTGAATATATAAGGTCTAAGGGTTTTTTGGCACAAAGACCTTTTCTAGTAAAAAAAATATTTTAATCATTTTTCCTTCTAGACATGATTCACATGGCGGTAATGAACTGTCTTCTAACTGATTTAGATGACCATTTTTTACCAATCTCTCAATCCTGTTGAGATTGATGTGACCAAGTCTAACATGCCAAACATAGGCGTTATGAACAATTTTTCATATTTTATTTTGAGTTCCTGCCGTCTTAAACATCTCTATATTTAAAATGGCTTTTGCTTCAGTTGGTCTTAATACATACAAGTTATTTTCAAGTCTAGCAGTACAAATATGAACACCTCTTGAAAAAACAAACACTTCGTTGATTTCAAAAGACACTTTATACATATTTTCCAGTAGACAAGATATAGAGATCAAATTTCATTTCATTTTGGGTACATAATATACATTTTTTTAACAAAAATAAAATATTCTCCAACATATAACTTGATGTCTCCCAGTGCTTTAGCTGAAATGACTTCTCATGTTCCTACTTTGAAAGTCATTTCATTTTTTGAGAGTTGAGTCCAAGAACTAGTTTCCTATAGAAAAGTGCAAACATGGTTAGCAGCGCCTGAATCTAATATCCAGGTTAAGTGAGAACCTTCCACTAAGCATGTTTCAATTACAAGTAAATCTGATTCACCTTGTTTTTTCTTTTCTGCTCTTTTTTCAACCAGATATTTTGGATAGTTGCGTTTCCAATGCCCATCTTCTCCACAATGAAAACATTTTCCTTTGGGAGCCTTGGTTTTCTTAGCAGCGGGTTTCTTCTACTCTTTTCCCTTTTTCTTCATTTGGATACTTTTATCTTTAGAAGGGGAAGGGACAGACTTCTTTTTGTCTGAAGGCTTCATTCCCGAAGATGATCCCTTCAGAAGTTTTTTCTGTGAAACAACGTTTGCTTCACTTTCTTTTAATTTCATCATCAATTGGTAAGTCTGAAGTTCATTCGATAGAGTAGTCAGGTTGTAATTAATCTTATTCATTACAACATTAGTTCGAAAGGTCAAGAAGTCCTTCGGAAGAGACTCCAAGATCATGCTAACTTGACTAGTCTCATTTATTAGGGGTGTTCGTGGGTTGGGTTGGGTTGGGTTGAAGGATTTTTTGGACCCAATCCAATTGTTCGGGTTGTTAATTTCTTCAACCCAAATAACCCTTCTTAAAAGATGAACCCAACCCAACCCAACTATGAAACATTTGGGTTGGGTTGGGTTGGGTTGAAGGATTTTTTGGACCCAATCCAATTGTTCGGGTTGTTAATTTCTTCAACCCAAATAACCCTTCTTAAAAGATGAACCCAACCCAACCCAACTATGAAACATTTGGGTTGGGTTGGGTTGGGTTGATCGGGCTATTTTTGTTCTAAATGAAAGTAAGTTATTAATATGTAAAAATTTGATTTAATTATTTTCATATATTGAATTAAGATTAACAACTCAATTTCAATTTATATAATGAATATTTTCTTTCCAAAGTGCTAAAAAACTGTTTTTAGGAGTTGTTGGAGAATAAATTATCCAAAAAAACGATAAAACTTTAATAAATATATGTATATATGATTGTATCCTAAGTAAAAAATATACATTATTAAGTTAATAATAAGTTTGGGTTGGTTCAGGTTGGTTTGGGTCATTTTAGGTGAACCCATGAACCAACCCAACCCATAAAAATTTCATTTATTTGAACCCAACCCAACCCAAATGATTTGATAACCTAACCCAAACCGCATGGGTTGGGTTGGGTTGATCGGTTTTTTCGGGTCATCGGATTTTTTAAACACCTCTATCATCTATAATAGTACTATGAGCTTCTGCAATGTTAAAATGGACCATCATGTCCAGGACATGCTCCCTAACATTGGTCTCATCTTTCATGCGTGAGTTATAAACATATTTTATACCCTCATGTCGTACTGAAGATGATGGTTCCCCGAACATCTCTTGTAACGGCGCCATGATTTCACGAGCAGTAGGCATGGGTTCATGTTTCTTGTTGAACACATCAGATATGCTCGCCAAGATATAGGCTCTCGCCTTCTCATTAGCCCATACCCATCTATCATAAACTTCCCGAACATTTCAGTTAGCATTTGAACTGAAAAGAGGAAGACATTCCTCGGTTAAAACAAACCTCAGATTGTCAACCACTAATATTGTGTTTATGTTCGATTTCCAGTTAGATTAACCTTCTCCATTGAATTTATCAAAGGCAAGAGATTGTATAATCGAGTTCGACATTGCTGAAAAATAAACAAATTCTATTAAACTTATACATTTAAAACCAATTTTAGCAAAAGTAATAAAGTATCCATATTTCTTTATTTATTTGCAATGACACTTTAGTGAGTTAGAATAGATGCTACCGAGGGGCAGTCAAATATTCCTTCACTAAAGCAAGACAATCTTGACTAAATACTATATCCTGAATAACTCTTATTCTTATAGTTGTTTGGTTACCGTTTTTGGTCTAGAACTTTACTAACATTTAGTAACTCTTGTAAGTGTGACCCGCCATTTTTCAGATCTTATAGAACGGTATTAACATGCCCCTGATTTGGAAGACAATGTTCAAGATGAAACTATAAAACCCTATTCATTTCTGAAGCTTGGGTTGTTCTGAATCCTATGTTACAACCTCCGAAGGGATCACCGCGATTAATGACTAGCTAGTGCCGCCTAAAAACGACAACGGGCGCAACATAGGAATCTCAGGTTCAAACTAATGGAGGAGACCATAGGATATGTTGACACATTTCCTTCACCCACTTACTATGAACTACTTCCCCATTCACCTTGTTATCGACCCATGCAAACACTTTCCGAATGGAACAGTTGCGGTAAAAGTGACACAAAGTCAAGCATGGATCTCATAGTGTGAACTCTTAGGGATGTGAGAGCTAAAAATGATATATCATATATATTGTTATCTCCCACTGAAGTGTTCTAAATGTTTGGGTATTTTTTTACTTAGGTATATTCTGAGTAATTTTAAACAACCTAAGTTTATATTGATATATCCAAGTATAACATTTATATTTGGATTTAAACCTACAATGTCTAGGTGTTAAACCAATTTTAAACCTCACATCGCTCACGCAAGCTTATAAAATTGGTTAACAATGCTCAACATTTCAGTCATAATCCCCAAGTAGGAGGTGTTATGTAAACCGTCAACTATTGAGTTTGTAAGTTGTTAACCTAAGTGAGCATGTTGTTAATCCATTGTCTTACAAGAAGGCAATAGAGGATGTTGACAAAGATGAATAGATCAAAGCTATGGATTTCAAAATGGAGTCTATGTAGTTCAATTCAATTTGGGATCTTGTAGATAAACATAATGGGGTTAAACCTATAGGTTGCAGTGGATCTACAAGAGAAAACAGGGTTCTGATGGGATGGTGAAAACATTCAAGGCTAGACTTGTGGCAAAAGGTTATATCTAAGTTGTAGGAGTCGACTATGATGAGAATTTCTCACCTGTTGCCATGTTGAAGTCTGCCCGGATACTTCTGTCCACTGCCTCATATTATGGCTATGAGATCTGGCAAATAGACATCAAATACTACTTTTCTGAATGGCAATCTTGAGGAGACCATTTATATGGAGCAACCTGAGGGATTCAAACCTAAGGTAAACAGCAAAAAATTTGCAAACTTAATCAGTCCATTTATGGATGGAAGCAAGCTTCTTGATCTTGGAATATAAGATTTGATATTGAGATCAAATCTTATGGCTTTGATCAGAATATTGATGAGCCTTGTGTTTACAAGAAAATCATTAACAGTTCAGTAGCTTTTCTTGTGTTGTATGTAGACGATATCCTACTCATTGGGAACGATGTAGGCATGCTGACTGAAATTAAGAATTGTCTAGCGACCCAATTCCAAATGAAAGATTTGGGAGAGACACAATTTGGTCTGGGCATTCAAATATTTAGAGATCAAAAGAAGAAAATGCTAGCCTTGTCTCAGGCATCGTACATTGACAAGATACTTGTCAAGTTTTTTATAAAAAACTCCAAGAAGGGTTTACTCCTTTTCAAACATGGAGTTATTTTGTCTAAGAAACAGTTTCCTAAGACACCTTAAGAGGTCGAGGAAATGAGACAGCTCCCCTATGCATCAGTAGATATCAGTCTATTCTAGGATTTGATCACTAGACCATCGTTAAGAAAATCCTTAAGTATCTTTGGAGAACGAGGGAATAGAATAGCTCCAGTAGAATTGAAGGAACTCAAAAACCATTTGCAAGAATTTCTTGACAAAGGATTTATACGATTGATTGTGTCCCCATGGGGTGCACTAGTGTTGTTTGTAAAAAAGAAAGATGGTTTGTTACGCCTATGCATAGATTACAGAGAACTGAACAAGGTGACCATTAAGAACAAGTATCCTCTCTCTAGGATTGATGACTTGTTTGATTAGTTATAAGGTGCCATAATATTTTCCAAGATTGACCTATGTTCAAGGTATCACCAGTTGAGAATAAAAGACAATGTGTTGTATGGTAAATTTATCGTGATGTTTGTGCATAAACTTGTGTTAGAATGACTCTGTACTGAGACTAACTATGCGCCAAGTTGTATGTTTGCTATGAAACTATCACAAGTTTTCCTATATCTTGTCCAATTATAAACACGATATAGGTTTCTCGGTGAGAATCGAGATCGAACAAAGGGACTTGTAACTAAAACGTTTGTAAATCTAATGTGTTTACGACAAAAATTAAATGAATCACAGTGGAGAAAATAACTTAAAAGCATGCGATCATACACTATGCAATGAAATTAATAGACAAGTGACACGCAATTTAAGACTAGTCTTGATAATTTTTTAGAGAAAAACATCTTCAACTTGGAGTAAAAATGAATGGAGAAAGCAGGGTCAGGGAAAGTCAGTACCAAGTTCCTAATTTTAGTGTTGCGGGTAATCTAGGTTCGATACCCCCATTCATCGCACACCTCTCAGTGGCCTGTCACATTTGTCATATCTCTATGATGCATGAATGATGTTGCATTGCGCATAAGGTTATTTCTATCTCTAGAAATACTTCTTATTTTGCTTAGTAAGTTCCACAATTACTTACTTTTTCGGGAGTTAGTTATAGTTACTTTACTCTATGAGTGATCATAGGCAAGCATTCACTTGATCATACACTAAGCAAACAGGATTAACCCTCAAAGACTAAACTTAGTTCATGCTATTGAACTTCCTCTACTCGTGGAAATTAGTTACTCATGATAAAGAAAGAAGAAATGATGAAGATAGTGAAGGTGATAAACGTAGTCATGATAATATAAATATAGAAATAGAATTGTCGATTACACAATGAGCTAATATCGTAATGTCAAAATGTAATACAGCAATGAAGACAATAAGTAATGGAAGTGCAGTTTTCAGCAATCACTTGCTTCAAACTGATGAAGTGTTAAGGTTGTTGGTGACTAATGGTAGTGTGCGGTGGAGAAGGCTCTCTCAAGTGCTTGCTTTGGCAACTTTTTCAGTGGTGAGACGTAGGGAATTTTTGGAAGTGGAAAATTTTCAAAAGTATTCTCAAATGTGCTCTTTCTTGTGATCCAAGTATTCTGTCTAAGGGTGTAACTTAAACAAAATCTGAAACTCCTCTTCATGGGCATCAAGGCTCTATTTATGGGCCTCCCACTCTGATCAATCGCCATCTCTAACATGGTTGGTGAGAATGTCAGCACTGCTATCATGGTCAATATTCTGAAGTTGTGGCAGAAGATCCACTGGAACTGAGTCAGAGATCCCGAGGCATGCGATTAAATATTTCTTCATTGGGTAAGAGCTCAGCACATGCAGACAAATCCTGTGATCAGCTACAAATCCTGCGATCATCTGTAAAATATAACACTTCGGCGCGGGTTAACTCATGATATGCGGTTTCTAGGAATTTCAAGTGTACTTTAGCTTAAGTATAGTTTTAAGCATGAATTCTTAGTATTATCAACGCATATTTAGCCTATCTAGCCTCATTATTCTAAATAGAAGGCTACAATAACTTATATTCTTACAAGTTATCACACCCCCAAATTTAGAATAATGTTTTTCCTCAAGCATATCTTGTACTAAGGAAATACAAACTTACTTTACACCTCTAAGTTGCACTGACTAGTTTCTCAGAATGTTGTTCACTTGCACTCATTTCTCAAGCAGCACTACTCTCTTAAGCTTAACCACTTCTTCTCAGAAATATTTTCTAAGTTTAAATCCGACAACCCTCCACTCAAAAACCTTTTACTCATTTCAAACACTTTTGTTTCCTGTTATTTTTGTAATGCATTCATTCAAGAAGATTTTAAAAGCTTACGGTTACTTATTTAATTTGGAAGCATAGTATTGAACTTAGTTATGCCCTTTGTTTTGGCTTGCCCCCATAGGTGTCATGAAAACATCCAACGACGGTTGCGTGCCAAGTTCAACTCAACTTTTAACTTAGCTAAGTTTAACTTTTGTCATACGGTGGAGTTGTTTTTATTTAATGTTACTTGCAATGCATTGATCCTAGTCACCTAACTTCGTTTTAGCTTACCTACACGAGTGTCATGCAAAGTATCCAACTACAAGCAAGTTCCTTTCACAACTTAACTCTTATTAGGTTGGATTTTTCCCTTGCGCTGATAGTGGAATTCATTATTAGTGTAAACTTGTAAAAAAAATATTTATTTATTTAAGATAATGATAAACACAATGTTTAAGTTAAGCGCATATGCTCAGACCTCTCCTACCCTCAAATTTTTTAGAGTGGCAAGGTCCTCATTGCTAAAAACTGAAAACAAAATTATTAAAAAAAAAAATTAAAAGAGGTTTGAGCAAAGGTTTGCACGCAACAAAAATTAGACTGTCAAACAATGAAGAAGCTACTAAAGCTAAGTGATTTATGCGACTCTTAGTGAGTGGACTTAGTGAATTTACATAAGTATCATCATGGTTGCTATTTTGTCAACGCACAAGATGGCATAAAAAATAAAAACGAATTTCAAAAGGACAAGGCATGAAAGATAACAAGGAAAGGAAAGATACAGGCAAAATAATGAGCGCAACCAAACTTAGAATTCATTACATTAGAAACATAAGGTGCTAAGTCAAAAAATAAATCACAAACAAAACGATAGAAAAGAAAAATTCAACTTCCAAAAATACACCCCAAAATTTACATCTGTACTGGGAAGATCATCATTCATGCGTTTAGGAGCAACTTCTTATTCATCATAGAAGTGCAGAGGCTGGCGAAGATGAGGTGGAATGCTTGGGCCATGAAGATAAGTGATAATTGGCGGAAATGCCAGTTATTATAAGCCTTTTATTTAGAATTATAAGAGCTAACAAGTAGAAAATGCGGTGATAATACTTGAAATTTGCGAAAAATTGAGTTTTGCGTCGATTAGCACCTAAATTCTCACTGGCCCCAATATTATGCGTTACTCCATGCCAAAGTGTCTATTTTTGTAGCTATCGCAGGAATCAAATGCATGCGTTGGAAATAAGCAATCGCAGACAAACGCATGCGCTGAAGCAAGGCGATCGCAAAAAAAAAAACGCACGCGCTGAAGCCAGGTGATCACAAAGACAAATGCATGCATTGAAAGTTGGATCACATACGTCCATCGCATGGAAGTTGCGGTGATCAAATGCACCCATCGTATGAAAGTTGCAGTGATCAAGTGAATGCGGTGATCAATTGGAAATTACGGCCACGGAGTGACAACCATATTAGAAGAACGATCACAAGATGGGTAGAACGCGTTGATACTTCAGCTGAATCAAGCTCGGATGCATACCTTGGGAGTATCAATATGATAAGACGATGTGACATTGCCCATACCACGACAAAAGCATCAGTGAGCCATAACGCAATCATGATAGCTGTCGGCGTTTAAACTCTATAAATAGCCTTTTGAACCTTTATAATCCGAACTTTTGCCTTAAGGCAGAGGTTTGCGATCACAGATGAGAGCTTGAGCAAGATTTTCAGTGAGAATTCTTCACCTCCACAAACTAGACCGAGTGACGACCGGAGCTTTCGCTAGATATAGAGCTCGAGAGAGATATCTCCACCATTCATCCACGGCACCACCGGCAGCCTTGATGCAGAGTCCTTCATTTCTCTTCTAACCTCTGTATTGTATTAACATTTTAGCTTAAGATATTTAAGACATTTTGAAATCAATTCATCTCTTGATTCCTTTAATGCCATCTTCTTCATCATCTTTATCTTTATCATCATTTACCTTCATCGTTTATTTATCAAAAGGCAATCACATACTTAATCGTGTAGCCTAGAGATAAACGCATGTAGCAACCCACCGAGAGGTGTGCGTTGTGCGAGTATGGTGAGCTAACCTCTTTGCTTAGTGAAAGGTTGTAGCAACACTTGTCTATGGGTTGTTGCATTGCTTGTCTATAAGTTAAATAGCCGCGTCTAACTGCCTGAGAAGGAAAGAGATGGAACGCACTAAAGCAAAGTATGCATTGTTCCTAGAGAATGACACAATCTTATGCCCAACGCAACCATGCCACTATAGAGATATGGCCATGCGGCTGACCACCGAGAGGTGTGCGATGCGTTAGTGCAGTGAGCTGGGATTATTCGAGCGATTTAAAAAATAAACATCACTATGCGTTAATGGTTGTTATGTATCTATCTATTCTCATCGCAAGTCTTCTATTGCTCAATCTGTTTAGATAGGAGTAGGAGTAGTGTGTAAATCTATTAAACTTCTTTTTGTTTTTTTTCTTTTCATCGCCTCAAACGCATTGCTTCACAAGCATTATTGAGTGACAAGTCCCTGTGTTCGACCTTAGATTACCCGAGAAACTTGCATTCGCATTATACTTGGCGCGAGCGTAAGAAAACTTGTGATAGGAACGCGTGGTCATTGCATACCAGATTAACGTATTATCATTCCGACGCATGACCTCAGACGCATGGGCGTAAATGCATAGCTTAGGCCATATCTAACGCATGATTGCGTGCACAACCACATCCGCCCCTAATAAAATTTTTCCTGCCAACAATAAAAAACCAAGAAGTTGAAGTTCTCATGGTTTCGTTGGATTTGGAGGGTCAGAAACTGGTGGATGATGGAGACATCTCGCTGTAGAGAATTAATGGATTTTCTAAAAGGCCACAATTAATAAGTGAGCATTGTGCAAAGTCCCTTAATTTAGCAAGGTTGATGGATGGTGCGGTTAGGAGATGCAGCGAGGGGATTGGTACGATGAGGTGTCAAAATCCTCACCAGCTGCAGTTTGGTTTTGGTTGAATGAGCCAACATCCAAATCGAGTAGGTCATCAGATTTTCCATGATAGGCAGTTAGGGAGATTTTTCTTTGGGTGTAGGGAGGGAGATTTTTGCGGCAAGGGGAAGATAGTTTTTGGATCAAAGGGAGATTGGTCATTTGGATTGGTAGAAGGGGGAAGCAAGTTAAGAGTAGTAAGCAAAGGAGAAAGCAGAAGTAAAGGATTGTGACGAGTGAGGATCTTCAACAGTGAAGAAGAGCGAAATCGCTCTTTAAGATCATTGAGCTTGAGACTAGTTCTGACCATTTTCTCAACTTTGGCCTTGGTCCTTTTTCTTTTGGCTATTGGAGGCTAAGGGGAATTCAGGTCAATGAAGGTTGGGCACTTGAGGGCTTTGGCAAGCTCAGGGTAACGAAAGGAGTACTCGTACAGTCGCTGTAGGAACTGATTGGTGGGAACTCTGTTTACCTCTGCCCAAAGGGTTCTTCTTCAACACCGAAGTCCACACATAGGCAAAGGCTAGTGATGATCAATGGGAAGAAGAGTTGGCCTCGAGGCTTGCCAAATACTCCCTTTATTTACGATGCGATGATGAGCCCAATGTCCATGGAGATGCCTTTTGCGATGCAGTATGTTGCCATCACACGATCCCTTAATACTGACTTGTCATGTGTTTTGGGGATCAGCCTCCTTTTGACCAGATAAACCCACAACCTCGCCTCTAGAACTAAACGTTCAGAAGCCAAAGTTCTAATGCCTGTGAGGGAGATCTTCCAATCGGATCTAGGCTTTACCAATATCCAAAACGCATAAGCCATGTGGTCTTTACCAGGGCCTCTATTAGCTCGTTGCTAAGTGCATCAGAATTTTCTTTTAACTTGAATAATTCGTTGATGTCGTGAGCACAGAACGACACATATAAGCCCAAAACAGTCACCATATTGTCTTTAGCATGTAAGCGGCCATGGTAGAAGGCACACACAACTTTTGGAATGACTATGGATGGGCTTTGAGAGAAGTCCTCCCATCCCAGCTCTGTGATGATGTTGATGATGTAGTCAGGTAGTGGTGATTGTGCCGGGAAAAACCCTATTTCATGGTACTTAATGTAAATCTCATTTACATTAATCCTACACTTGATGTAGCTCATACATCATTCCAATCATATCATATATAATCGAATTACCTCTTGTCAATTTGAACATTTCAAATCAACACCAAGAACTGATCCTCAACTTGAATCTATTGAGTTACCAAGGAGACCTTATGGACCTGTAGCTCAAAGCTCCGACGGTACGTGAATAAATGACTAAACTCTTTAGTCATGGGATCCACCATCCGTTAACTGCCAGACACTCTACTAAAGACCGACAGCTGAACTCTCCTTACTACAGATATATTATGTGTCCATATCAATCAATCAACGATGCGATAACCCTTCACAGATCACTCGTAAATACAGCTGGGTCAATAACCGTTATGTTCCTGTAGTTACATCTAACTTCTTAAGTACCACTGATCCCTCTAATGAACATAAGTCATAGTTCTACTATGACTGAGTCCTTTCTTTCAAAAGAAGTTGTGGCCACTATGTTCAAGCCCCGAAATCAGCCCTTAAGGGAGCAATCTATCTACTTACTCTTGCTTCGGGGAAGGAGTGAATTTCATCTTGTGTAACTGAGTTCACAGCTCCCAAATCAGACAAGTCCCCAAAAAGGTAGGCATGTAGTTGGCAATCTAGAAACTCTCACCCATACTAATCAAAGGACCGCCCTCAAAGGCAAGAGTTCCCAAAATACTCAGGATTGAGGTCATGTCACCTATGGTTGTTTAGGTGAGATGTAAATCTTCAGTATCAACGGCATTATATACAAAGACGAATCATCTCGTGGTCCGGTCTTATACAAACTCTTTGTATAGGATACCCTCACTCGTATGTCTCCACATGAATGGTCAATATCTACCATCCGTAGTAGTTCACAATACTTGCAAACCTCTATAAAGTGGGTCGTATCCATAGTGTCACAAGGATCAGGAATCCCTCCTTAATTCTTATACTATAGACCTATTTAGGTTATCACTTAAGGCATGATCCACTTGTATATCTCATATACGTGCTTAAGTTTACATACGATAACCATGGAGCTTTGTGTATTGGATATGAGTAAATGCCAAATAAAATAACTCTTATTTTATTCATAACAATGTGTATATATTACAAACTACGAGACTCCGGGAGAATTAGGACACCAATCCCAATAGTAGAGACATACGGGTGGATCATGTTAAAGTGATAACCTAAATGGTCTGTAGTAGATGGATAAGGCTAAGTACTTTATTCTGGTGACATTACGAGTATGGTCTACTTTGTAGGTGTTACAACTATTGTAAAGTGTTACAAATGATCTGATCCTGATCATTCATGTATAGACATATAAGCGGGGATACTTTATACAAAGGAGTTTGTATAAGACCGGACCACGAAATTTTTAGTCTCATTATATAACGTCGTTCATACTAGAGACTTACATTTCACCAGGATGACCATAGGTAACATGACATGAATCATGAGTGAGTTGTGAACTCCTGCCTATAAAGGCGATCCTTTGATTTGTATGGGTGAGAATGGCCAAATCGCCAACTCAATAAGCCTACCATTTTGGGAATTCGTCTGATCTGGGAGTTTGGGAATATAGCTACACAAGAAGGAATTCACTCCTTCCCTGAGGTCGGGGTAAGTAGATAAATTGTTCCCTTAAGGGATGATTCCGAGGTTTGAACAATGTGGCGCCACACCCTCTCCTGGCCCGAGAGGGGTTTAGTCATAGTTGGACTATGATCTATTATTCATTAGAGGGATAAGTGGTACTTAAAGAGTTAGATGTAACTACAGGGGCAAAACGGTATTTTTGGCCCAAATGTACTTACGAGCAATTTGTGAAGGGTCATCGTACTGTTGATTGATTATATCCAATGGACACAAAGATATATCTGTAGTGTGAAAAGTGCAACTATCGGTGTTTATGGAGTGCCCAACAGTTAACGAATGGTGAATAATTTAATTAAAGAGTTTGATTAATTATTCATGTACCATTGAAGCTCCAAGCTACGGGTCCACGAGGTCCCCTTGGTAGCTCAATAGGATTAAATGATAATCAGTTTTTGGATTAATTTGAATTGTTCAAATTAATTGAGGGATTTAATTATATATGATATAATTAATTTGTTTTAATTATATATGATATAATTATTATAATGTTTTTGATACATTATAACATTTATGATAGCAAATAAATATTCGAATAAGATTCATATATAATTATATGAATTGGAATCATAATTATTAAATTTATTATAAATGTGATTTATATTAAATGTCATATGAGAGAGAAAAGAAATTATAGGGTTATATTGTATTTGATACAATATTAAAACTATAGGTTATATTTGATATTTGATATAACATATAGTTTAATATACATATTATATGATAGGTTAGTTATCATATTTATATAAGTACTAATTTTTTAATTTAATTGAATTAGGGAGGGAGTACTCCCTCCCCTCTTTTTTCTCTCCACCCACGTAAGTGGGTGGTTGATATTTGGCTTATGATAGGAAAGAGTCTCCTTCTTCATGGAGTAAGACAGAAACGTTCTGTGTGTGAGATTTTCTCAAAGAACAATCACATTTCCTCATCCTCCTATCTTCTCTCAATCTTTTCCCTCATTCCAAAATAGCCAAAGCCTACCACTCCTAGGTTCTCTACCTGAGAATACCAAGGGCGCCGTCGTGGTAGTGCCCATTTCAAGTTCGAGGGATTCTTGAAGATCTGTCTTCAAAGGTAAGGGTTTCTAAAATCCTAATTTTTTTAAGCATGCTGTAATTTACATAAATACATAATATGTTTTTTTTTTTTTTTTGTGAAATTTAATACTGTGAAAAATGGGAATTGGGACGACCCCGCCTTCACTCAAGGTTCCCTTCATTAGGATCCTCCATCCTTCTTCCATTGCTCTTGTTCGAGCTTTTTCTCCTCCTTCCAGCGCATGATCTTTTTCTTCCTTCACGCCTCATTCTCTTCTCTTTTCTTAATTTCTTCTTCCTCCTCTTCTTCCATCTTTTGGATCGCCACATAGGCTACAACTGTGATATGCTCATCTTTCACCTTCTTTCTTTTCAACTCTTCTTCTTTCGCTGCAGAGTCACGACGGACCTCGTCTTGCGAGGTAATGATTTAGCTGGCTTTTTCCTTAAGCTCAACCTTCCTTTTTTTTCTCAAACTCAGTGCGGTCAGCTAGTCACGCACGAGCCTGATCCATAGAAGATACGATTACAGTGACCCTAGGGCTGGTCACTTGTCCAACTACCTTTGGCCTAGCAGCCACTTCTTTCACTTCAACATTATCTGACCTTCAAATGAAGGGCTCTACTATTTCATCCTCGTCTTCTTCATTTTCTCTAGGTTTGGCCTTAAATGCAGCCATCCTTTCTTGTGGGAGCTCTAACGGTTCTTCCACCCTCGCAATGGTGGACTGCTCTTCTATTGTTTGGCGCTCAGCTTTACACCAACATTTTCCCTCATTCCTCTTTCTTTTCCCTTCCTTTTTCTTCTTCTTTTCCTCATTCTCCTTGTCTTCCTTTTTCTTCTCCTTATTTTTCTTTGCTGCTTCTCCACCACCGGCTTAATAGGTTCATCATCAGGGTACATTAGCACTTTCCCTTTAGGATCCTTGGTCGCAAAAGCTGACTCTTACAGTGACACCACCACTACTCCAGTCGGGCCTTCTTCTTACCTCACCGACTAGTTGACCACCCTAGCTTCCACTAATTCACCATCTCTTTCAATGGTGCTTAAGATGATGCCAAACACTTCCCTGTCGTCCTTTTTTTGAAGCTCACTTGCAGATGGAAGTGCTGGTTCGACCAGTATAGGGTTGTTGGCAAGGACATCCTCCTTGCATCGTCCCTCTTCGACCGAACGATGAGGTTGAGACGGTTGAGGATGAGGTGGGTTTATGAAGGGCGGGCTTAGGACGAATGGGTGGTCAAGGGGTTCTTTGCTGGACGAGAGCTCACCGACTAGTAGCAAGGAAAGTTGCTTCCCTCATTGAGATGAGACATGTTGCCAGCGAAGCAGAAGCTTCTGACTGAGAATGATGACCTTTCGGCTCCCTTAGAAATGGGCTTCTGGCTACTTTTACCTTGGGAATCCATGGATTCTAGCACATTTTGGAGATGAAAGAGGAAAAGAATGATCGGAGGTAACGAAAGCAAGATGGCTAAAGAGTTTAAGCTTAAAGACATAATGAAACAATAGAAAAGTGAGAATGAATGGAAGAATTTCTTATAGAATTGGGAGCACAAGCGTTGAGGTTGAAAATGCAATTTTTGACATTTCATTAAATGCAAGCCAGAGGGAAAGATGTTCCCCCTATCGGCGTACTTAATTGTCCTCGAGAATTGAAGCGACAGAAACCCTACGCATTCATTTTTAGATGTGTTGAGTTTGATTGACTCTAAGTCATCACTTACTATTCTACTTAAATGAACAGATTAAGCAATCGCATCATATACCACTCATCGCATCATCAAAAGATTCATTTCAATCAAGTCAAAGTCAAGAAGTTGAAGCAAAAATTCAAATTAACAATAACCAAACAAATCAAAGCAAGAAGTTAATCTAGGAAAGCAGAGTAAAAGAAGACGTCTCTAGAAAAGTTGGAGTGAAGTCACTGTAGAGACTCTTCAACACAAGCGATCAAGTTTGTTAGCTTAGGTAATGGACTCTTTTTCCCGATCAACAGAGCCTCCATAATAAGGCTTCATCCGTTGTCCATTGACTTTGAAGATGTTGCTTCCATCTTCATTCATCAACTCCACTGCTTTATGAGGAAAGACTTCTCATACAATGAATGGATCCGACCACCTCGACTTGAGCTTCCCTGGAACAAGACGAAGATAAGAGTTAGATAATAACACCCGTTGACCCACAACCAAATCCTTCTTGTAGATTTTGCTATCATGTCATCGCTTCATCTGCTCCTTGTAAAGCTTTTCATTTTCGTATACGATGAGTCTTCATTCTGCAAGTTCATTCAGTTGAAGCTCCCACGTATCTCTTGCACTTGCTAAGTTGAGTTTCAACTTCTTCAAGGCCCATTGCGCCTTGTGCTCAAGTTTCAAAGGGAGATGGCATGCCTTCTCATACACTAACACATAGAGGGACATGTCGATCGACGTCTTATACGTAGTTCTGTAGGCCTAAAAAGCCTCATCTAATTGTTGTGTCCAGTCCTTCCTAGAGGTGTTTATCACCTTCTTCAAGATAGATTTGATCTCCCTATTTGAAACTTTCGCTTGACCATTGGTCTACGAGTGATAAACAGTCGCAACCCTGCATTTGACATTAAATTTGAGAAGAAAGTTAAAAATGATGAGGTTAATAAAATGAGTATATTTATTGCTAATCAACGCACGAGGCGTTCCAAAGCGGGAGAAGATATTCTACTTTAAAAATTTGGCCACGGTAGTTGCATCATTCTTTGAGCAGGAAATGGCCTCCACCCACTTGGAGTCATAATCAACTATAACAGGGTCTACTGATGTCCAATAGAGGAAGGGAAGGGACTCATGAAATCTATGCCCCACACATCAAATAGTTCTACTTGTAAAATTGAAATAGGTGGCATCTCATTCTTGTTTGATATGTTGCCTGTCCTTTGACACCGATCACAACTCACCAAATGGGCTCGGGCGTTCTTAAATATAGTTGGCTAAAAGTAGCCACTTCGAAGGACCTTTGCAACAGTCCTCTGCCCCTAAAATGTCCTCCATATGGGGATTCATGACATTGTTCTAAGATACTCTAAACTTCCAATTCTAGAACGCATCTTCATATGATGTGATTAGATCCTAGACGGTACAGAAATGGGTCATCCCAATAATAAAATTTCGATTCATGTATAAGCTTTTTCGTCTGTTGAAAATTATAAACCTCTGACATCTGGCCGCAAAATAGGTAGTTGACTATATCGACGTACTAAGGCTCCCTAGCATTCAAAGTCATCAATTTCTCATCCTGAAAGCAGCCATCTATCTTATTCTCCTTATTCTAAATCTCAATTGTTCTCCAACTGTGACAAATGATCAACAACTTAATTTTCTGTCGCCTTCCTATAATCTCCAAATCAAACTCTTGAAGCAGTAGCACCCATCTAATCAGCTTAGGCTTCGCATCCTTCTTAGTCATCAAATACCTGATCACAAAATGATAAATGTATATGACCGCCTTAGAGCCCACTAAATATGGTTTGAATTTTTCCATAGCGAATACCACGGCTAACATTTCTTTCTCTGTAGTTGTGTAGTTTTCTTGAGCATCGTTAAGGGTCTCACTAGCATAAAAGATGAGATGAAGGATTGTATCCTTGCGCTAACCCAGCACTGCTCCTACTGTGTAGTTGATTGTATCGCACATGAGTTCAAATGGTTGCGTCCAATCCAGTGCCACCAGGATGGGCATAGAGATTAGCGCATCCCTTAGCATGTTGAACACACGAATGCAAGCATTGTCAAAATCATAAGGACTATCCACTTCAAGGAGAATGCTTAAAGGTCGAAAAATTTGGGAGAAACATTTGATGAATCTCTTGTAGAATCCTGTGTGGCCTAAAAAGCTTTTTAACATCTTAACATTCACCGGTGCTGGTAGTTTGGCAATTGCATCAATTTTTGCCTGATCCACCTTTAGACCTGCCTTGGAAACTTTATGGCCCAACATTATGCCCTTAATGACCATGAAGTGACACTTCTCTCAATTGAGGACCAAGTTGGTTTTTTCGCAATTCTTCAACACATTTTTCAAATTGGTGAGGAAGACACTATAGAAATCACCAAAAATAGAGAATTCATCCATAAAGTCTTCCACCAATCGTTCTAAGAACTCTGAGAATATCGCCATCATGCATCACTGAAACATCCCTGGCGCATTGTAGAGCTCGAAGGGTATGTGCCGAAAGGCAAATGTGCCAAAGGGGCAGGTGAATGTTGTCTTCTCTTTATCTTCAGGCGCAATGGTTATCTGGTTATACCTAGAGTACCCATCCAAAAAGCAAAAGAACTCGTTTCTCACGAATCTATCTAGCATTTGATCGATGAACGACAGAGGAAAATTATCCTTTTTGGTTTCCTTGTTGAGTTTGTGGTAATCCATACATATGTGTTAGCCTATGACAGTTCGGGTGGGGATCAACTCATTCTTACTGTTTGCAATTACCGTTATTCTGCCTTTCTTAGGCACGCACTAAACTAGGCTCACCCAGCTGGTGTCAAAGATAGGTTAAATGACTCATGCGTTGAGCCACTTGATTATCTTTTTTTTCACTACTTCATGCATGGTTGGGTTTAGCCTTCGTTGTCTTTCCACTGAGCCTTTTTTTCCCTCTTCCAACCTGATTTTACACATGCAATACGAGGGTTAATCCCCTCAATGTCTGATAATGTTCATCCTATGGCCTTGGTGTACTTTTTCAGGACCTACAATAGGGACATCTCATCATCAGCCGTCAATGCAGAGGAGATAATGATGGGCAGAGTGTCATTATCCCCAAGATAGGCATACTTGAGGTGAGCAGGTAAGGCCTTGAGCTCTAATAGAGGGGGCTTTTCTAGTGACGACTTAATTCTTGCCGCTTCTCGTTCATCTAAATTCAAGGATTTAAAGATCAGGTTAGACGTAGTCACGGCATGGGCAACCTCTTCCATCGCCAATTCTTCTTCTTCTTCTTCTTTTCTCAGTTATTCTTCAAACACTTCCCAGCAATTCATTCCCAAATCATCTATGCGCTGGCAGGTCTTTAACTCATCTGGAAATTTAAATGCGTTGAACACATTGAATTTTACTTACTGCTCATCAACTTTAATGGTTAGCTCTCTTTTCTGCACATCAATCAGCGCACGTCTCGTTTACAAGAATGGGTGTCCAAGGATGATTGGAATATCGGTGTCAACCTCATAATCTAGTATGATGAAGTCTGCCGGAAAGATGAACTTATCAACCTTAGCAAGCACATCTTTAATCCTCCCCTCAGGATATGTTATGGATCTATCTGCTAGCTGTAGGGTTACAATGATGGGTATGGCCTCACCAATTCCCAGCTTCTTGATGATTGAAAGTGGCATCAAGTTGATGCTTGCATCGAGATCACATAACGCATGGCCAACATCTTTGCGGGGAGGGTGTTTTTAACCAATGTGTTGCACTCTTGAGTCAACACAACTGTTTTAAATTCTCCCAACCTTCACCTCTTTGATAATATGTCTTAGAATTTTACATAGTTTGACATATGTTCAAGAGCTTCCGCAAGAGGAATGTTGATATGAAGCAGCTTAAGGACGTCTAGAAATTTCTTGAACTGATGGTTGTCACCCTTCTTTTTCAACCTATTAGATGAATGGTGGTGATGCAGGCAAGACTTCGCTTGCTTTGTTTTTCTCCCTCACTGTAGTAGGATCCTATGACGAAGGCTCTGGATTGGATGATGATGAGGCTTCTTTGTCAGAAGAGTTCGGTGTTACTGGTGGTCTATTGAAAGTTTGAGTAGTATTACTAGGAAGAGTGTTAGTTGATTCAGGATTTGTGAAATTGATTGGGGTCGTAAGAGGTAAATTTTCTAGTATTACTGAAGTAAGTGATGTTAATTTTTCGGAGTCTCGGGAGTCTGCTATCGAATTAGCCATTGTCCTTCCACTTTGCAGTGTAACTGCTTGACATTACTCTTTACCATTATTGCGAGGAGCTTCAATGTCACTTGGCAGGGTGCATGGGGGTCTATTTTTCAATTCACTGGCAATCTGTCCTACATGAATTTCAAGATTCCGGATCGAGGACGCTCAACTTTGGTCATCGCGTCATTCTTTTGGATGTATTCTTTCAAAAGCAACTCTAGGGATGATGATTCTTTGAAACTCAACGCATGATGGGAACTGCTATAGGCATGCTAATGGCCTTGACTGTGCTGATGGAATCCGAGAGGATTTCCTCTATGCACTTGCTGCAAAGGTGCACTTTGCTGCTCAAGTTGTTGCTGGTTTCCTCCCCAAGAAAAGTTTGGGTGATTCTTCCAACCCAAATTGTATGTTTTGCTGAATGGGTTGTTATGAATCGAATAAACGGTCGGAGGGTTTTGCGGGCATACCTCATAAGAGTGAGGTTCTCTACACTGCAAGCAACTCACAGTAGCGACCTAATTTAGCACATTAAGTTTAGTAGAATTGGTGCTCAACACACTTTAATTAATAGCAATCGATTTCATGAGGAAAGTGACTTGAGCCATTTGGGTAGCCAATATGGTCACCGCATCAGACTCAATCAACACACCATCCATTTTGCATTTATCGTAGTTCCTATTGCCACAACCATTATTGACCCATTCGTCAGTGTTCCTTGAGATCCTATCTAGAATAGCTTTAGATTCTGTATATGTCCTTTCCATGATCCCTGTGTTGCTTTCCCACTAGGCAATCTTTGCATAATCTAGCAGAAGTTATGAGTTGGGGTAAGCTATTCACCATTTCCTTTGGTTGGAGAGTTTTAAGACCTGCAAAGCTCAAATGGCCAAATCTACAATGTCAAAGTTGTAACATATCTTCTATAGTTGTGTTAAAACAAACAAATGTTATAAGTTGAGAAACGATTTCTAAAATGAACATGCGATTTGTAGACATTCTTGTATCCATAATAAAGCCTTTCTTAGAATGGAACACATTACATCTACCATGTTGGAACACAATGACAAGTCCTTTCTCTTGCAATGAGTCAATGCTTAATAGGTTGTTTTTCAATTTAGGCACATAGAAAACTTCAGTAATCATTTGTATGGTTCCATTCACTTTCAATCTAATGATCCCTTTCCCCATAACTACCATGTTGGAATTGTTGTCCAATTTTACTGATTCTCTAAATATTTCGTTTAAATCATAGAAATACTCTTTCTTACCACACATATGGTTGTTGCAGCTTAAGTCAAGATACCACACATCGTTTTTGTTGTCTTTGCTCATATTTGTGCTAGCCATCAACAACAGTTCTTCTTCGGTCAGCAAAGTTTGCCCTTCTCCTTATTTGGATATTCCCATAGGAAATGTCCAAGTTTATGATAGTGATAGCATTCAATTGCGGGTTTCTCAAAAGATTGATGCCCTGTCCTCGACCTCGTGATCCTCTTCCATGCCCTCAACCTCATGACTTGTCACCATGAGTGATATTCAAGACATGTTCTTCTTTAACTTGGCCATTCATATGCTGCCCATGCACTAACAAACTCCTTTGCAATCAATGGATAAAGTATCTATATCTTTTGATTCTTTAATAGAACATACCACATAATTGAATTAGGAGTCATGGATCTCAAAAAATATTCAACAATGTCAACATCACCTTTATTGGTACCGACAACTTTCATCTTGTTTAATGCCAAGAGTTCGAGCAAAATACTCATTCACAAATTCTCCTGCCTTCATTTGTAAAACTTGAAATTCCTTTTTGAGCGCTTGAAAATGGGCACGTTTGACTTGAATTGTACCTTGATACTTCTTCTTCATGGAATCCCATATGCTCTTCGATGTATCTTTATTTAGAATGGTTTCTAAGATTGAGCGATCCAAAACTTTAAATAAATAATTTTTTTGCCTTCAAATCTTTTAGCTTTTGATCATCAATATTCTTCTTTTGTGCATCTACGAGAACCACATCTTCTACTACTACAAAAATTCTGTTTTCTATCAAACACCAATACTCCTTCGAATGTAGAAAATTTTCCATGAGCATTGCCTAATGATCATAATGGTCATCAAATTTTGGAACTGTTGATTGCACAAAGGAACTTGAACCCTCCATGTTCTTATAGATTCAACTAAGTTTAATCGAAGGCTATGGTGGCTATGGTACCATCGTATGTTTTTCGTCTATTTCATATATATATATAGTTCGTAACCAACACCTTAACTTTGAATGAACTTTGTTTCTCTCATATTTTCCCCAACTCCGTTATACAAAGTATATATAATAGGATAGCAGTCGAGCTAATCAATTAAGTATATATAAGCCCTACCACAGTCTCTCTCATCCTCTCTCCCTCTTAAACGTGAAGCTCCCGCCCCGCTCTTCAGTTTCGTTTTCCAGCCGCAGAAGACCCGTTCACCTGTCCAGTCCTTTCTCTCCGGCGACTGTTCTTACTCCCCGACAGCGCGCAGTTCGCAACAGCAAGCATCCGAGCGGCTTGTTCTCCCCCTCCCGCGACTGTTCGTCGTTCACCTCAGTGTAGCGGCGCGACTTCTCCCTTCCCGGCGACGTATCTGGCGAATTGACTCTCAGAGGCGTGTTTTCTGGCATCTGTGACGATTTTCTGCGGCATACACGTTTTCGGCAAGTATAGCGACGTTTTACTTCGTCTCGACAAGGTTTGACATTTACCCGCACTCAATCGACTTTAGTTTTGTGTTACTCACTCCCTAACGACTTCAAATATACAGGATTAAGCTTATTGGAACTCCAAATAGGAAGCATTTGACGCCGTTTGGCTGCTTTCAGTAGGTAACTATTCGTTCTAAACTCTTTCGAACTCAATTTTAGGTGTTTTAGAATTGTCCCTAACACTTGGGGGCTCTTGTTTGTTGACTTTGAGTAGTTTCGGACGAATTCGAACACTTCTTAGTAAAGTTTTGAACCCATTTGGTGAGTTTCAGTGGGTAACAACACACGTTAAACCTTTTCGATTTTGTTTTAAATACTGTAAATTAGTTTACAACTCTTGCGAGCTCTCTATTTGTAATTCGAGACTGATTCGGAGTATTTGAATTATGGTTTAAGGTTTTTTTGGATGAGTATATTCATTCTAAACATTCTTTGGATTGTGAATAAGGTTTCAAATTGAGTTCTAACTTGGGAACCTTGTTTTTATTGTTTTAGATTAGATATTTTTGTTGGGTTCACTGGTTTGGTACATTTGTTTTGCCTCCTATTAGTTGGGTTTAGTGTTGTGAACTTCTTGTTATTTTTCTTTAAGTTCAGGTCAGAAATTAATCTTGTTTTGATCCAAGTTGTCGTTAGCAGTTTAATTTAGTTGCATGTTCCCTTTAAGTTTGGATCATATCAATTATTTCAGGTGGTTTGTTTAATGTTTTGAAGTTTTGAAATTTTTAGTCTTGTACGTTTAGGTTCTTCGAACAAAGATTAGAATGGTAGTTTGTGTAATTGTCTTGATGTTGAGCCTAGGATTAAGTAGGTATGAGGGTTTGGTAATGTTCCTAGTTCATTACAGTTGGTATCAGGACCTACTAGGTTGTTTAGTTAGTGCTAATGGTCTTTCTCAGCTTCTCTCTATCACTAAGTATGTGAACTTATAATTTTGCTTTAATGTTCGATTTGACTGGATTGATTGCCTCCCATGATTATGCTTGACTTGCTCGTTTGCTAGTAGCCATAGGATGCTCCTATAGTTAGCTAGATAGTTTGTGTCTATCTTGTGCATGTCGTTGTTGTTGGTTAGTAGTGTACAATGCTACCATAGTTGACTAGATAGCATGTGTTGAAAATAGGGTTTTTACCCTAGGAGTATTTTTGTATTATCTCTCACCTTAGGGCTCTCTACTGTCTATTTATTCACCCTGTTCTCTTGTATTCAGTGTATCAATTAAGAATAATAAGAAAAGATCTGTATCGTGGTTTTTCTCCCTGTTCTAGGGTTTCCACATAAACTGTGTGTTGGTTTCTCTCCTTTATTATTTTCATCATGGTATCAGATCAAGGGGACGAAACCCTAGCCATTATGGAAGAGAACCATCCATAGTCGCCTTCAGCTGGTGAATCTTCGAGTTTTGATATGAAAATTGCTATTTGGGCTGCGGTAAAGGAGTGTTTTCAAGCTGCCTTACCGGAATTAATTTATGCCGTCCAGTTGACAGTCAACAAAGCCGCTGTCAATGGAGACCGCACACGGACAGATCTGAAGAATACGCAAACAGAGCCGATTTGCCTCGTCTCGCGCCGCCGTCGACTGATCTGGCTCAGATCAGGTACGGTTGCAGCAACCCCTCAGACCCACCGCGAGGCAGATTAAGATCTGGCTCTGATCGGGGACGTCTGCATCTGCAGTAACCCTTCGGCAGACAGAGTCTCTTCGACAGCTCCAATCGTGCCTTCGACCTGCAGATACTCGACGAACAGGCTGGGCTTCTGATGCGCCTAGGGCTTCAGACCTTCAACAGCTTCCG
The DNA here is from genome assembly GCF_009727055.1 of Benincasa hispida. NCBI lineage: Eukaryota > Viridiplantae > Streptophyta > Magnoliopsida > Cucurbitales > Cucurbitaceae > Benincasa > Benincasa hispida. The sequence continues at coordinate 10,011,346 of NC_052349.1, read as the reverse complement.
ATCGTGCCTAGGGCTTCGGCTTCGACCTGCAAAAACTCGACCGCGTCGGTGTACCTAGGGTTTTCGCGTCAGATCCGGCGAACCCACTCGTTCGGCAAGGAGAACAGGACCTCTTCGATTCTACCCTAGGTGCATCTGACTAGCGGCAGCCCGCAGCCACCTCGAGCAACACAACCGACCGGGATCCTCGTACCTACCGGCGACCATCTTCCTGCCGGCGACATGTGGTCAGTCAATCTAAAGTGGCAAGCCTCAGTTTCCAGCTGCTCGTAGTTCGGTTCATTACTCCGACGATGTAAGACAACGGTTGGCCTCTCTGCACCAGCAGATTTCAGATCTTGATACAATGCTTGGCACAAATCCCCAACAACCTATTTGTCTAGAGAATCCGGTAAACTTGTTCTCTATTTTGTCCAATACAACTTACTTAACTGGTTCAATGGGCAATTCTGCAGGAATTCTGGTCGGAGAAAAACTAAATGGGGAGAATTATTTCTCATGGTCCTAGTCGATTAGAATGGCCCTAGAAGGAAGGCATAAATTCAGGTATCTGACAGGAGAAATTCCGCAACCTATCCCAGGTGATCCTCAAGGAAGAATCTGGAAAGGGGAGGATTCTCTGTTACGGTCTGTTCTTATCAACAGTATGGAGCCCCAGATTGGCCGACCTTTACTGTATGCAGCAATCACCAGAAATATTTGGGAGGTAGTCATGGACTTGTACTCGAAATGACAGAACGCATCCTGGTTGTACACGTTACACAAACAGGTCCATGAATGCAAGCAAGGGACCATGGACGTTACTTCCTACTTCAATAAACTATCAGTGTTTTGGCAAGAGATGGATTTGTGTTGGGAGATTGTCTGGAATTGTGCACAAGATAGGGCGCAGTATTTGAAACTTGAAGAGGCAAATCGGATTTGTGTGTTTTTGGCTGGATTGAACCCAAAAAATTTGACAATGTTCGAAGTACCATATTGGGTCAACGACCTACCCCATCTCTCAGAGAGGTGTGTTCAGAGATTCGACTAGAAGAAGACCGATCACAGGCTATGAACAATCTTGTGATAGCCTCTATTGATGCATCAGCCTTTGTTTCAAAGGCGTCCAATTCCGACAGTGATAAAAAGCCCACACCTGTCTATGAGTATTATAAGAAGTCGTGACATACGAAGGATCAATGTTGGAAGTTGCACGGCAGACCTCCAAACAGTAAGAAACGACAGTCACATGACAGATTAAACTCCGGGCGTGCTTTTGTAAGTGATTCTGTTACTTAGAATACACAGCATCAGTCCTCAACCAATAGTAAGACCAATTTGAATGCTGTCGAGGTGAGTGTCATTGCTCAATCAGGTACATTCCCATCTTTTGGTCTTATTAGCATTAATGGCAAGAAACCCTGGATCGTAGATTCAGGGGCCACAGATCATCTCACTAGTTCTTCAGAGTTGTTTGTTTTTTACTGTCCAAGTGTCGGGAATGAACGTATCAGAATTGCAGACGGGTCTTTTGCCTCGGTTGCAGGGAAAGGGAATACCTCCCCGTTTGATGGTTTTGTATTACGTGATACACTTCATGTGCCTAAAATCTCATATAATCTTTTATCGGTCAGTAAAATTACAAGAGATCTAAACTGTAAGGCTATTTTCTCACCAGATTCTGTTGTGTTTCAGGATCAGAAGTCGGGGATGACGATTGACATTGCCCGGCACGATAGTGGGCTCTACTTCCTTTTTTACGATGCTTCTTCTAGGGAGGATCACAACACTGGTTTTATGTCTTTAAAGTTTTCTACTTCTGAAAATGACTTTATGTTATGACATTATCGTTTAGGACATCCGAACTTTCAGTATATGAAATATTTATTTTCGCATTTATTCCGCAATATTAATATAGCGTCTCTAAATTGTGATGTATGCATTTGTGCCAAACAAAGCCGTATTTTGTTTCATTCTCAACCTTATAAGCCATTCAGTCCCTTCTCCCTCATTCATAGTGATGTCTGGGGACCATCACCAACTACTACCTCTACTGGTAAATGTTGGTTCGTCACCTTCATAGACGACCATACACACCTTACTTGGGTGTTCTTACTTGCCGATAAGTCAGAGGTGTTTTCTACCTTTAAACAATTTTATACCATGGTTGAAATCCAGTTCCATGCCAAAATTGGGATTTTGAGGAGTGATAATGGACGAGAGTTCTTTAACTACTCTTTCCATGACTTTCTTGTGTCTAAGGGAATTGTCCACCAGAACTCGTGTGCTTATACTCCCCAACAAAATGGAGTAACCAAGCGTAAAAATCGCCATCTGGTGGAGGTTGCCCGGTCTTTAATGTTGTCTGCCACTCTTCCGTCCTACTTGTGGGGGGATGCCATTCTTACAGCGGCTCACCTCATCAATCGTATGCCTTCTCGTTTTCATGACTTTCATAATCCCTTGGACCTTTTCAAAGAATCCTTTCAAACTACTCGCCTGATTTCTGATGTACCCCTCCATGTCTTCGGCTGTGTCGCGTTTGTCCACTCCCATGGCCCAAATCGTACAAAATTCCACCCTTGTGCTCAAAAATGTGTTTTTGTTGGGTACCCTCTTCACCAACGTGGGTATAAATGCTATCATCCGTCCTCTCGAAAATTCTTTGTCTCCATGGACATTACTTTCATTGAAGACCAGCCTTTCTTCCCCGTTAGTCATCTTCAGGGGGAGAACCTAAGTGAAGAGCCTAACTGGTCCACCTATGATATTCCCTTAGGGGATTCCACCTTGATTCCTTCTACTAGTTTTGAAAAAGTTTGTCCTGTCCTCCCTATCAACTAGATTCCTTGGATAACCTACTATAGGAAGAATCGTAGAAAGGAAGAATTGCCACCTATTGATTAGCCGGCTCCGGTCCAGGAATCAGACCTTGCATCTAGTTCAGGTACGTGTATTCCTGAAACTAATGATGTTGATATATGTATGGAGACTGACAAGTGCAAGGAAGAAAAGGATGAAGGAGGTGGAGGTGGCAATACTGAATATGTGACAGATGAAGAAACAGCTAAGAGTGATAATAGTAAAGGGAAAAGCCCTGCTGTTGACAAGGAAGTGGAAGATACTACTGAAAGTCTTGATTTACAGGTGACCAGTCATGCTGAGAAACCAAAAGAGGTGAAAAATCATGATGCCTCTCTCGATCTTCCAATAGCACTAAGGAAAGGTACTCGTTCATGCGTAAAGTATTCTATGCACAGCTACATGACATGTAATAATTTGTCTCCTGAATTTAAAGCTTTTACTACAAGCTTGGACGGTCCCAAGCAGTATTCGTGAAGCAATGGAGAACTCTGAATGGAAAATGGCTGTTATGGAAGAAATGAGGACGCTTGAGAAAAATGGCACATGGGAACAGGTGCCTTTACCTGAAGAGGCACAAGACAGTTGGATGCAAATGGGTATTCACTGTAAAATACAAATCAGATGGGACAATTGATCGATATAAGGCCAGACTTGTTGCTAAAGGTTTCACCCAGACTTACGGAGTTGATTACTCTGAAACGTTCTCTCCCATAGCCAAACTCAATACTATTCGGGTTTTGTTGTCAATTGCTGTAAACAAAGATTGGCCACTGCATCAGTTGGACGTTAAAAATGCGTTTTTTAATAGAGAACTTGAAGAGGAAGTCTATATGAGCCCGCCTCTAGGATTCGAGAGTCAGTTCAAGCACAGAGTTTTACAGACTGAAAAAATCCTCATATGGACTGAAACAGTCCCCAAGGGCTTGGTTTGATAGGTTCACCACATTTGTTAAAGCACAGGGGTACAACCAAGGGCATTCAGATCATACACTATTTACGAAACGGTCTGACTCCGGGAAGATTGCCGTCCTCATAGTGTATGTCGATGATATTGTTCTGTCCGGCGATGATGAGAATGAAATTATGAGGCTTAAAACGAGAATGGCCAGAGAATTTGAAATTAAAGACCTTGGTAAGCTGAGATACTTTCTGGGAATGGAGGTGGCTCGATCAAGAGAAGGTATTTCAGTGTCGCAAAGGAAATATACACTTGACTTGCTCAAAGAAACAGGCATGACTGGTTGTAAACCTGCTGACACACCTGTGGAGTATAATGCAAAACTTGGTGTTACAAACAACGGAGTTCCTGTTAGTAAGAAAAAGGTACTAGAGGTTGGTTGGGAAGTTGATCTACCTGTCCCATACAAGTAAGGGTCTAATGTTCAGGAAGTCTGGGAAAAGGACTATTGAAGCCTACATAGATTCTGATTGGGCAGGCTCTGTCATTGATAGAAAGTCGACCTCTGGATATTGCACCTTTGTCTGGGGTAACCTTGTCACCTGGCGAAGTAAGAAACAGGGAGTGGTGGCTAGGAGTAGTGCTGAAGCTGAGTACAGTGCAATAAGTTTAGGGATATGTGAAGAAATCTAGTTAAATAAGGTGTTGACTGATCTTTACTAAGACAGGGATCTTCCAATGAAGTTGTTTTGTGATAATAAAGCTACAATAAGCATCGCAAATAACCCAGTTCAGCATGACAGAACCAAACATGTAGAGATCGACAGACACTTCATTAAAGAAAGACTGGATAATGGGAGCATTTGTATCCCCTGTATCCCTTCTAATCAACAAGTGGCAGATGTTCTCACCAAGGGGCTACTGAGACCTAATTTTGATTGTTGTCTTAGCAAGTTGGGTCTTATTGATATTTATGCACCAACTTGAGGAGGAGTGTTGAAAATAGGGTTTTTACCCTAGGGGTATTTTTGTAATTGTCTCTATTTATTCACCTTGTTCTCTTGTATTCAGTGTATCAATTAAGAATAATAAGAAGAGATCTGTATCGTGGTTTTTCTCCCTGTTTGTCTTGTGCTTGTTGCGTGCTAGTAGGATTAGGATTCTACCTTAGAATTAGGTTAGTGTCCTTGAACTTTAGTTTGCCAGTGAGTTGGTTGAGTGACTGTGCCCCTTGAACACATGTCTCTTCTTTCAGCTTCCATTTGATAGGCTTGTTTGTTTAGGCTTAACAAATTAATAAGTTGGTCCAACAAGTCATCTGGACTTCATCCCATAATATGGGGTCGGCATCAAAAAGGGAGAGAAAATCACAAGCAACTGATAGTGGGTCTGAAGATTATGAAGACATGGATGATTTTGAACTTCCTGTAAGTCGGTATTTTTTTAATATAGTCATTTATTTTCTTCAAACTCTATAGCTTCTCTAATTGAGCTTTATAACTAGGTTGGGGAAGAGGAATACTTTAGTGACGAAAATGACAATTCAGAGAATGGAGAAGAAATGGAAGAGGATGAGGAAGAAGAAGCTGAAGACGATGAGGATGAAGAACAATTAGAAGAGGAAGATGGAGGGGAGGAGGACCGTAAAGATGCCGAGATTGAGGAACTTGAGAAAGAATATATGGATCTTCGTCACCAGGAGCAGTAAGAAATCATTAAATTCTTTTCATTGCTGCCTTTTACACTTAAGTCACTGTTTGTTTTCAGGAATTATTCATACAATAGAGAAGATTACGAATGGAGTGTGAATTTTTGTCCTAATTATCTTTCTCTCTCTTCTCTTTCAGACTTCAAAGTTTCTTCGATGTTGGGCTTTTAAAGTCCACACTTAAGTTTCTTTCATAAATCATCTTTTTCATCTAAATTAATTATAACGGGAACAATTGATAAAGATTTGACTGTGTTTATTGTAGAGTTCTAATCTCTTTTATTCTCAGAAACTACATGTAATTCTATTTTTTTTGCATTTTCAAATTTTGATGTGTTCTATATAATTTTATTTTTGGTGCATTTCAATTATTTTTGTATATTCTTTCCTTTTTTCGATGAATGCCTGGTTTCTTACCAAAAAAAAAAATGTTTGATTCAGAGACATTTTGAAGAATTTGAAGCAACATAAGGATGAAGATTTTCTTAAAGGTCAAGCCGTAAAGAATCAAAGGGTATATCAATGCTTCCATTTTATGATCTACCAAATAGGTTCAAGTATATGTGCAATGGAATATAATTGGCGAAGTTCCAGTGTTCTTACCGTTTGTTGGAAAATCTAAGATTCTCATAATGTTCCTTCTTATGGTTTTAGGCTTTGTGGGACAAAAGTCTTGAGCTTAGATTTTTGCTTCAGAAGGCATTCTCCAACTCAAATAGATTGCCAAAGGTCTCTTGGTAGCAAACTATCATTTCTTGAAATCCGCTTGCCATATTTTCAAGTGAAAATATTTAGTTCTAAATAGTATATGTTTGTCTGCAGGAGCCAATTAAGTCCTCATTTTGTGAATTAGACAAGGGTGTTGAGGTGGCATATTCAGATTTGATTACATCATCAAAGAACACTTTGAATTCTTTATGGGAACTGCAAGAGGTTTGATTTTTCATAAAACATTGTTCCTTCTATTCATGATCATGATGCCATGGCTGTTACCTCTTCTATTAATTCTGGTACTCTGTTTTGACAGGCTTTACTTGAAAATAATAAGCATATCGTTCAAGCCACCGATGGTATGGAAATTTTCATCTCTGTGTCTTTCAGTACTAGGAAGACTTCTTTTTTGAGAAAATTTGATTTATTGAACTTTTATTGAGAAGAAAAGAAAGAATACAAGGGTAGTAAGTAAATTTTATCATGCACATTATAGTTATTAGCCCATTGAGATAGAGGAGTGAGCATTAACTTCGATGGGATAGTTGGGTTTGCTTACTGTGTATTCCTTTCACAAACAGGAGTTTGGACTATTCTTAAGGCAGTGGGCTTGTTAAGTCAATTATGCACAGCAAATCTTTTTTTTGGAAGTTGTGCTGGGCATGATCATCATTTCATAATATTATGATTTACGTATTGCTAGTACCAACATGAACCCATGAGATACTTCTCGAATTTATGCACTTAAGAAAAATTGTTTTCCTCATGGACCTGTGAGATACCTCACGAGCTTTTTCTTCTTGTACTATTGATACTGAATGTGTTTGTTGCATGTGTGGACCAATAGTTATAATTGGTGCATGCGTTAACACTGACTGAGCTTTTCTCTCTTTTTTTTGGACACTTCGATCCTTCTATTGGCCATCCAGGAGGAACTGCAAAGCTTTTGGAGTCTTCCAGAATCTCAAATACTCAAAATGAAAATGATGAAGATTGGTTCCGAGTTGCTCAGATGCATCAGAGGTGCTCCCTTTTTTTTTTTTTTTTTTTAAAAAAGCACCATTATGGTCAACTCTCATTCACCTTTTTTTTTTTTTCTTTCTGAAAATTAGTATAGTTTGAATCTTTTTAGCCAGTTTAGACTAATCAAACAATCACTTTCCTTGAAGAAAGGATTAGGCTGCATGGGGGCTTAGTTTTCCACGGGTAGATAGTCATAGTTTGATAAGTTAGAAAACGGTGGTCTAAACCAAGAGTGTGCAAGTCGAGCATTATATGTTGAATCGTTGATATATGCATTTATGCGGCACAGAAGCAGCCTCTGTATTTGCTGTTTTTGCCGTTGACTTAATGTTAAAAATGGGCTGGGGTGTGTGTTGTGTTCTGGTTTGTTGGAGTTCCTCTTCCATCCGCTTTTTAGAGAGAAGGGCCATTTTTTTGTGATTTGTTAGGGTGTGTGCTTTGATGTGGGATATTTGGGGGGAGAGGAATAATGGATTGTTGAGAGTATGGACAGGGATCTTAGCGAGATTTCATGTTTTTCTTTGGGCTTTGGTATTGAAACTTTTTTATAATTATTTGCTAGGTAACATCTTACTTGGTTAAAAACCTTTCTTTAGAGGGGTACTTTTGTGGGCTTGTTTTTTTTTTGTCTTTGCATTCTTGTATTCTTTCATTTTTTTCCTCGATAGTTGTTGATTCTATCCAAAAAAAGAAATGTTAAATATGGGCTTAAAAAAAATTGGTTCTCCTTTCTTCAACTTTCTTGATGAAGCATGCCCTCTCTCTCCCCAACAACAATTGTAGACGAGCATAGATATAGGACTAACCTAATGATGAAAACATGAATAGATATATGTCCAATTGATAATAATGGAGATGGGGATCTATATAGTGATTGTCATCAATTCTCTTTATGACGGTGTATGAAGATGTTAAATGATAGTTATAAATGAATATTTCCGGAGGATTTGTGTAGCTTCTAGGAAATGGATGTTGAAGAAGAAGCTACATGTGTTGGTATGTTGCAGGATAGGGGCTTTCAGGGACAAGTCAATTGACAAATGGCATAGGAAAACACAAGTCACAACAGGTGCTGCAGCTATTAAAGGCAAATTGCAGGCCTTCAATCAGGTTAGCTCTTTGCTTATTTCCCCGCTTGCTTGGTTTGTGTGAGAAATGGCTGTGCTAACTTATTCTGTTGATGGTAACAGAATATCAGCGAACAGGTAGCTGCATATATGAGAGATCCAAGTAGGATGCTTAATCAAATGCAGCTTAGGAGATCAACTGTACACGTATTTGGAATGGTAACAATGAGCAAATCCTTGTCCTTCAGTATTCCACTTTCTTTCTCTGAATGCTAATGCTGTTAATGCTATTATGCATGGCAATGACAGGTTCTTGACGATAGCAAGAGCAAGGGGCAGGTAAATACTGTCTTTATCTTTATTTCTTTCGATATTCCTTGGAAATTTTAATGTTTTCTCATTAACGACTCTTATTATGGTTAGGAAGCACAAGCTGAAGGAGGTGATGCTGAACTTCTGGACGACTCTGAATTCTATCAGCAATTGTTGAAGGAGTTCTTTGAGACAATTGATCCAAATTCATCTGGTAAAGATTTTCTCTCATCATAAAATGTTAGTTAATAAGAACTTTTAAGAAAGCAAAAGAAAATTACTATGAAAAATAATTATAATGCTTTATTTGAGAATGGAGATGATAGATGTTGGGGTGGGATGATGATAGTTAAGGATGTTTGTGTGAATATGTAAACAGAGACAGCGTTTTATGCATTGAAAAAGTTGCAAACAAAGAAGAGAAAGATAGTCGATCGGCGAGCCTCGAAGAGTCGGAAGATAAGGTGAGATTTAGATCATTTGTAATGATATGTTTTCTGGATTTCAGTGTTTTGATTGTTTGTGTGAAGATTGATTTGATTTGATCACTTCTTGTAGATACACTATCCACGAAAAGATAGTGAACTTCATGACTCCTATGCCTGTGGATCTTCACCAAGCCACTCCCAAACTAGTCAACAACATCTTTGGTTTGAAACTCCACAAGTCAACTACGACCACAGCCGTTTAGTACATCTATTTGTATTTCGCCCCCACTTTTTTGGATTTTTTGTCATTTTACTTGTTTGTTTATCGAGCTCCTTCGGTCTTTACACCACCATTTCAAGGTTCTTGAGTTATTGCAACTTTAATCTTAATGCGTTCCTTGAATTGGACAGTTTTGTTTACGTGTTGAAATATCAATTATACACCTATTTTGCCTATTTGTTTACCTTTTTTTATATTAGGTTTGCCTATGCATCTGGGTATTCAATGGGGTTGCGACATTCATAATAATCACTTGATTAATCTCCCTAATAATTATTGGATTCAAGTAGATTACAATTTAATGACTCAAATCGAGATCATCATGGGACAAGACGGAGATGGCTTTGTTATTCCTTATTTCAATCTTCAACTGTGTGAAAAACAGCGGGAGATTTGTGATTTGTGAGGATAGAGTTCGTCGTAGAAAAATTCTGCATTTCATTTTTTAATAATTTTAAATTAATTATTAACCAAATAAAAGTTTTTATATTAAATAAATTTCTAATACATCCTTATTCAAAGAAAATATTGTAAAACTTCTTAATAAAAATAATTATGTTTCTAAAAGTTATGATTTACATATTACAACATTACAACATTCGGGATTTAAGAAATAGAAAAGATTTAATATTAAACCATTCACATCTTAGAAATGTATTAAAGTAAGATTAAAAAAATTAGAAATGGACTAATGGTTGAAGCTATGATTTTTGTGTGATGTATATATGTGTGTGTGTTTTATGGTTTTTGTGTTATATTTATCGAGGTGGGGACAAGAATTTAATCCCCTAGCCAATGGGCAGAAAATTGTCCTTCCCCCATTTCTCCTTCAATTGAGACTTTAAAAGTCATGCCTCGTGGCATTGAACAATTTTCTAACTATTTTTTTTATGTAAATAAATAACATATTTATATAGAGTAGCACTGCTCAAGTCAATCGAGGCTAATACGTTACTATAAGACATTGTAATAATTATCTTTTACAAAAAAAAAAAAAAAATGATTTACGGATATGTCCAAAAATGGGTCATCGTCTATAATTTAGAAAGAGGATCTTGTTTGCATGACCAAGAAGAAAAAGGAAAGAAAAACAAAGATGAACAAATCAGCAAAGAGAATTTTAACTAAATAAATAAAGAAATTGTGCCTTTAAGAAGGTTGTGGACATCTATAAGTAAGCAGTCAAGTAAAATAAGGACAATATGGAATGACTTTCTAAGCCCTTGAGCCCTTAATCAGTGATCTGATTTCATTGCTACACAACAAAATAACTAAGGGTGTTGATAAAGGGGGAAAAAAGGAATCTAATCCTTCGTGACTTTCACCATTGAAGAAAGTGCAGAGTCTGTGCTATGGAGAGACTTTAGTTGACTCGTGTTGGTGAGTATATGCATTCCTGAAAGTGAAAGTGAAAGTGAAAGTGAAAGTGAAGATGTTCGCAGTTATCCACAGAATAAAATAACACAAGCTGCCATACACAATCATTCATCATTCATCTTGTGCCCTTCGACGAATCCCCAATCCACTCCTGATACTGGCCCCTACTTCCATCATATCTTCCACCTGTTCCAATACACCCCAAAACCAAAAACTAGTAATCAAATCATTCATTTCAGCAGCCACTTCTGGATAAGTATATTTCTTTTCTTTCATCAAGATCATATCACTTCTTGAGAAATTCTGTGCCCATTGAAATCACTTTTGCAAACCCATGATTTTGTAAGTGACAACAGTGGCTTCATTTGTTCATCCATAAGAACAAGAAAAAAGGGACGATTGCTAATCACAAACCAAAGTTCACAGAATGGTGACATCAAGATCCTATTTCTATACCATTAGCCTGTCATAACCATGAATGTTGCCTACCTTGTTGATCATGGACTATATGAAATAGCATCCCTCTTAATATGTTCGAAATTACCTCTGCCTATAAGAAAGAAAATACAGATCCTTCATACTCCTCAACAATGGATAATTTTCAGTCATTCGTATTAACCGGAAACATTAGCTGTTGCTTTTGCATTGAGCTAACAGAAGGCTTCAACGCAATGATGTAAATCTGACTTTTAACTGTAAGTATGCATGTATTCTAGGCGTCAGAATTGAGTTTGACACCAATTTTATGGAAAAAAGTTTAAATTCTCACCGAAAGCCTCAAACCTTTACTTTAAGGGTCCTCTTGAAAGCTACAAAGCCTCAACTTGTATGTGGTTTCCAAGTGTACCAAACTTTAGGCTAAATTTTAGATTATACTCCTCAACTTTGTCTTTTTTTTTTTTTTTTTTTTAAAAAAAAAAAAAAAAAAAAAAAAAAAAAAAAAAAAAAAAAACCTTATTCTCTCAAAAGTTGTAATACAACCTTTGAACTTTCGTAAAGATTTCAAAATTATCCTTAGATAGAAAAACCATTAAATGGTGGACAATAAGTCTGAATCTTAGACTTAATTCACCCAAGAGTCTTATTCACTGCCTATCATTCCACGTCGACTTTCTTTGAAACATATGAAAACTATATGAAAAATTTATGCATAAATCAACTACTCGAAATCATGTGAAGAAATACCTAAATTGAACTAAGAAGGTTCTCGAACTTAACCAACACAACAAGCCAGTGAAAAAAACTGCTGAAGATAAACAACAACATGGCTAATATCAGCAACAAATAATCTAACACGATCTAAGATACTAATAGCCACATAAATACTTTTCCATCCCCAGCTCCATTTCAGTATTCGATTCAACAAAGTTGGAAGTTCAAATTAAACATTAACTAACTTTGCTGCCAAAAACTCAGAATTGCATTTCTCCTGAAAATTAGCTAAATTCACAGCATACTGACAAATCAAAACCAGACTAATCAAAGTCGCCCAATTAACCTCTAACCTAATCCAGAATGGGAGAGAGGGAGGAAGAAGAGATGCGACTGGTAGATACAGAGTAGAAAAGAAGCGAAGTGAACCTTGTGGATGCCAGAGGCCTTGAGGGAAGCGATGGCAGACGAGGCGCCGGCCCCGACGAAAAGCGAAGCAACGGCGAAGGCCTTAAGGGGCATGATCCTGGAATTGCCGATAAATCCTCGCCGGAAAGAGGCGATACCCCAACCGAACTGCGTGGCACCGGCCAAAGCCCACCACCAGTGGGCGTTGCTACCACCGTTGCTGCCTCCGATCTCCTCCATCTCTCTTTCTCTGCTTTCTTCCCCATTCAGTCGCCGTCACCGTACCCGTGTAGGAGGTAGGCCATCGTTAATGGGCCTGGGCCTAAATATTTCTATGCCGGGGCTACACTCTTTTGGGCTTAAACTTCAAATTGAGCCCAAATTCTCCGCTTACTATTCTCTGCCCTCTGGTATTATCCGAAAGTTTAGTCATATATGTGTTAAAACGACTCTAGAAATGTTTAATACGTTTTTTAATTTTTAAGTTTGTATATAAGGATGTATTCAAAAATAGAAAAATAAATCAAAATATTTATGAATATAACAAAATTTCATAATCTATCAATGATAGATACTGATAGACATCGATAGACTTCTATCAATATCTATTAATGTCACTAATAGACACCAATAGAAATCTATCCGTCTCTATAGACTTCTACCGGTGTCTATCAATGTGTTCGGTGTCTATCAGTATCTATCATTGATAAATTCTGAAATTTTACTATATTTGTAAATATTTTCAACAGTTTGATCATTTGAAATATCTTTTCTTCTATCTATTTGATTTTTTAACTTTAAAATATCTTTTATGGGTTCCTAAAGTTTATTTTTTGTCCAATAGATTCTTTCAGTTTCAATGTCAAAATTTCTACTTTTAACCTATTCCACATCTTTACAAGAACTTAAAGATTCTAGTATATGAAAAATTCAATTTTATATTTTAGATATCAATTTATTTTGAAATGTTTTGAATACGTCAATGATTTATCAAATATCACATATCAAATTCATAATTTATTATACTATTTGTAAACTTTGTACATTTTCGGTCTATAAATTTGAAAATTAAGGTCTCATTTTTACAAAAAAATATATATATATATATATAATTTAGACTTATGAAAGAGGAAAAACATGATCAAGTTATTGTGATAAAGCAGGTATAGTATATGAAAACCCAAATAGTTATAAAAATGGAGCCTTAGAACTAAACTTTTATTTTATCGAGAAGTATTATTTATTATTTGATGTCACATAAATAGAAACTCGAGATATTTAGGTTGTTTTTTGTAACCATTTTTTTTAAAAAAAAATTAAGTCTATTTCATTTATATTTTTCTTATAATGATTTACATTTTTCTCAAGTACAATAATTGAATTCTTAGCCAAATTTAAAAAACAAAATCAACTTTTTGAAGGTTGCTTTTTTTAGTTCTCAAATTCTGGCTTAGGTTTTTAAACCATTGTGAAAAGTAAATAACAAATGAAGAAATTTGGAGATGGACGTAGTATCCATAGACTTAATTGGCAAAAAAAAACAAAATGATTATGAAACGGGACCGAAATAGTTTTTGAATAGTTTTCATAATGCTCCCGAACTTTTTTTTTTTCCTTTTTTTTAAATTTTTGTCTTATTTCGTAAAATAGAAATAAAAATGTAAAGGCAGTTAATATTTCAGGTGCAACTTTTTTGAAACATGGAGATAGGCAATTTTGAAAAAGAGTAGAGAGATTTTGGTATATTTTCCTTTTTGGGTTCCTTTTTTTCTTTTTTTATACGTGACATTGTTAAAGCATTAGATGCTTCAGAATCTCGAGCTGCCAAAAAAGTCTACTTCAATTTTCACAGTATTTTTTTTTTATCAAAAAAAAAAAAAAAGTCATATATACTTTAAGATTACATGTTTTTCGCTTTTTTTTTCGATATTGATATTAAAATAGAAGTTGAAGATGGAATCTCTCATAGTTTCTATACCATCATATTTGTCGACTCGATATTTCAAACTTTTTTTAATTTAAAAAAGTTATATTTCAAAACTTTTTTTTAGAAGATATTCAAACCCTTTTTTAAAACTAACAAAAAGAAAAATAAATCATTTTGATATTTTTTTTATTTATCAAAATAGTGAGATGCATATATATTGAAGTAATAAAATTTAATTCATCGTTATTTCTTCAAAAAAAAAAAAAAATAGTTTGATTGAATGTTATTCTACCATAATGGCAATAATCAAGTTTGGTTGTTTTTAGAAAATTCGTAAACTAAAATAAATGTTTACAAGGCCAATAAGATCCAAACATGGTATATAATTGCATGTAAAAACGTGATTTTTCTTTTATAATATTATAATTTGTTAATCTTATTATAAAATCATTGTATTTAATAAACTCTCTATAGATATAGTTGATTTTAAATTGGTGAGATTATTGTAGCATCTTTTCTAACTTAGTATAAAAATATTATACTTTATAAACTATTTATAAAAATATTGATGTTTCAAATAGTTGAGATTTGAATGCAAGTGTAGCAAGTGGAGGATTATGTGATCACCACACCAATCTAATAATTTTGAAAATAGATCGTCTCTTAAAAAGATGAGAAATGCCTACTTATTTAAAACTACAATATTTTTTAGAGAGTTTGAAAACCATAATATTTTTTAAAATAAGTTAAAAACTAAAAATAAATAACTCAATGAGAATAAAAAAAAAAAAAAAAGTTTGTGTAAAAACAACTAAACTAAAAATGACAAATAGATCACTAGATATTCAAATTTATATCTAATAGGTCACTAGGAATTAAATATTTGTTAAACTAACAAATACAAAAAAACATACGTTATTGTTTAATAGAACATTAAGCTTTCAAATATGTGTTCATGAAATTTTAAAATGTCAAAATATGTAAATGACCAACATACACAAAATTCGAAACTTTGATAAATACAAAATCGAAAGTTTAACGATTTTTTTTTTAAGGCTAAAATCCTATTCGAAACAAAAAGAAAAAATAACTGAAAAATGAAATTACAAATAAGTATAAGAGGTCGTTGTAAATATATTAATTAGTTTAAAATAATAGCAGATATGACACAATATAGAAGAATTTATTGATGTATTAAAATTTCGATCAAATTCTCGGAACCTATTGATAATAGAGTATATCACTAATACGAATTTAGAAAGACGACGAGAGTGCAATTACTTAAAAATAATGTATAGATGATTAGGAGGGAGGGGAGAGCGTGAAAGGTGGGCGCGTGGGAAGAAAGAAAGAGTATCCAATGATTGTGGACAAGTGGGCTGTCTGAAGAAGGAGAGACAATGCAACACACACGAGTGCAATGATGGGACCACGTGTTGTCCCCCATCCTGCATGTGAACTCCTGCATGTTCCCCACGTGACCCCCACTTCTCTCTCTCTTTCCCCACTCCCTTTCAGCTTCTACTCCTCACGCGCCTTACCTTTTATTATTATTATTATTATTTATTAATTAGGTCTTGTTTAAGATTATTGTAGCTTTAAAAATAATTGATAACTCTATTTTTGTAAAATTAATTTTAATATAGAGTGTGTTAGTGTTTAGTAAATTTCAACTTTATAATTGAACAAATTGATTACAAGTGTTCGGTGAATAAATATTAAATTATCGTGTTTTTAATATAATAAATAATGTGAACTTAATATTATATTATTTATAACATAATTATTAAATAATGGTTTAAAGTAGATATATAAAATAAATCTTAATTTTAAATGATAAAATTAAAACTTAAATTTTATTAAAAATTGTAACGGCTCTCAGGAGATTTTAAAAGCTGGTAAAGAATTAATTTTAAAAAGATGTGAAATGAACGTGTAGTTTAAAAGTGATTTTAGTGGATTTAATAATAATCTATTTTATCAAACACAAAGAACGATTCAGATTCTTTTATAATCACTTATACTTGTCTCGAAATCAATCCTAGAAGTAGCCTTAAATCACTTTTAATTAGCCTGAATTACCAATTTAATATATAAAGCGTTGATATTTGTTGATATTATACTCTTAGAATTATTTAATAAATTATTAAATTATTAATTTTATATCTAATGAGTTTATAAACTTTCGATTTTTATTTAATAGGTCCATGAGAAAATCAACATTTTTAATAATTAATTGATCTATTGACTACAATCTAAATTATATGTCTAGTGCATCTTTAAATTTTAAAGTTTATCTTTATTACATTAATATTTTTTTTAAAAAAAATAAAGAAATTAAATAGACACAAAATTCACAATTATGAAACTAAATATGTAGTTTAAATATTAAATTATATAGAGTTTGGAGCGACTTTCAACTATATCAATAAGTGGGAGTGGGATAATCAAACTTAATGACCTGTTAGTCGAGTTTACATGCATCAATAATTAGCTAGTTGAGTTAAATTGATGTTCTCTTTTTACCTTTAAACTTTGAATTTTTATGTATATATATATATATAAAAAATTGAAGTTTCATTTCCCCTTTTAGAATACAATGGAAATTGACTTGACAATTAATGATGGGTTAAAAGTTTGAATGCATACATGATATCTTTTACATCATTTATGCATAAATTAATTGTGGTAGTTGATGTGCAACATTACAAGAAAAAAAAGTCCTTCTGATGCACAAAACAATTGTCGTGAGTTTAGGAATCGGGAGAGAGGTTATTTTTCGATGTCGTAAAACGGGCGTTGGAGTTTGTATCAACTCCCGACGTCGTATATGTCCCGTCGGAGCTTATATCAACTTCTGACAGTTATCGAGAGTTAGGTCCATAACTCACAGCGAGACATATAACCCTTCGAAAGATAAGGTTTAAATTTTCCATCGATTTAGAAATCGACATAAATCTTAAGGTCGTCTGATCTCTCCGCATGTCTCCTCTCTTCGATCATTCGTCTCTTCGACTCCAGCCAACTATGTTTGTCTTCATCACCGGCCATATGATCTCACATCTCCGTCTGTCTTCATTTTCTTCACGTCCGTCAGCCAACTTCGTTGCTGCTTTCAACTTCGACTTCGTCTATCCCTCTCTTGGATTGTTCAACTTCCAGTATCATCTTTGCATTAACATTATGAGGCACTCTTTTCGTTTTTTCGCCCAAAAATTTCATGGTTGTTTATAAATTTGTTTTGGGAGTTTTCTAGATTTTAAATTGTCTCTCTAGTGTTTTACTTTTTAGATCATTTCTTATTCTTATTTATCTCTGTTTTACTTCCCTTTCTATTTTGGAGTTGGTTTGGTTTGGATAATTTGTGAGAAATTTGAAATATACCTTGCTTGGTGTGTGTGATTTTTTTTTTTTTTTTTTTTTTTTTTTTTTTTTTGCCTTAACGTTATTACCAATAATTTCTCTCACAAGAGCTTTTGAATGTTAGCACCATTGTTTCTCTAATTGTTATGTTTTTGAAGTTTAAAAGTTGTGTGGCATGGGTTGAGAGTTTTTCATACTACGATCCATCTTAATATAATATTGTGCTCTAATATATCAACTTAATTGAATTACAGGTAAATTTGATGTTTTGGAGGTGCCTTTTGGAGTCACAAGATCACGACACTTGTCAATCAAACTTCCTCCTATATGTTCCTCAAGATATATTTTTTGTGGACCACTATATCATATAAGTAAACATTATTCTCTAGCATACTTCTCGCTCTTTTATGTAACGAAGGATTTATGTTGATTTAGCCATATATGTAAACATTGTTTGATTTGAATTTATGTGAAAACTTTTGCTTAATTATTATGTTCTAAATTTTAGGTTATTGAGAATAATTTTTTTAAAAAAAAAATTAAAAGCAAAAAAAAAAAAAAAAAAAAAAAAAAAAAAATCCAATTTCTAAATCAAATTCCCGACGGTACAATACACGATCGAGAGAAACATTCATTCTTGATAGTTTATGGACGTTGTCGGGAGTTCCAATCTCCCGACGGCATATATTAAGCATCGGGAGATGATCTCCCGACGAGTTTTTAGTTTTTTCCGATGACTTTAGGCATCGAGAAACTATTGATTTTTTATAGTGCATATAAATTATTTTTTAGATAAAAAGTTGTAACGATGGTTTTAAATCTTTATTATAGTTCGAATAATATCACGTACACTGATAATTAATTTACCCGTAAGTTGATATGTCAATATTTATTTGTTCTTTTAACGAAAAAATATATCTTTTGGGAAGAGTTCTATTGTATTTCTTGAACAAAATTTAAAAGCTGAAGGTAAAAAAGAAAAATTCAACATCTATAGGCATAATTTAGTTTAGAGGGATATTGTATTATTTAATGGATGTTATATTTATTAGTTCGTTTGAACATAGTTCAGTAAATAAGATATCGATTATCATCTTAAATGTAGATGTTTCATTATCAAGTTCATTTACGATAATGATTTTTGGACTAAAAAAGGTATATCATTTTAAATAATTTGACTTTTCTGTATGTTACAGTATTGAACTTTAGATCCTATTTATTTAATGAAAAGAGAAAACTTTAAATCCTATTTATTAGGCGTTAATCTTTTAATTTCAATTAGAATATGATTTCAATTTTTTTAATGTACAAAGTCTTTTAAACTTGTAAT
Organism: Benincasa hispida; assembly: GCF_009727055.1. Lineage (NCBI taxonomy): Eukaryota > Viridiplantae > Streptophyta > Magnoliopsida > Cucurbitales > Cucurbitaceae > Benincasa > Benincasa hispida. The sequence goes on along the minus strand of NC_052349.1, from coordinate 9,992,515 downwards.
TCTTTTTCCAAATAACTGTGGTTTGTTCAACATTCTTTTTCTGCTCAATAAGATAGTGATCTTCTTTTTAAGTTTTTGTCTAATAAGTACGTAAATTATTTCAATTTATTTTTCTAGTCGGTCATTATTTTAAAGAAAATTTAATTCCTTATTACACACAAAAATTAAAAACTTGAAATTCGAAATTCAAAGATATATTAGAAAAAAAGATCCAAATAACAGAGTTCTAAAAGTTTGAAAATTAAATTGTAAAATTTGATATCTAATCTTTATTGTTCAAGCTCCTTTAATATATTTTGTTCTCTTTTAAATTCTCGTTATCGTTATATTGGTGAATGTCAAAATTTACTAATATTTTGTTACATTATCAGCTAGCATAATGTGATATTTGTACAATATATTAATTAGAATTTAGAATAGAAGTGAAGCTACCTATAAAAAGAAATGTCAACTCTTCAAAAACTGAATCAACAATATAAACTTTTGACTCTTAGATTATTATTGTTATTGTTATTATTATTATTATTATTATTATTCTGAAAAGATGACATATATACTCATAAAACTAAGTAGGTGAGATACACTAAACTCCAAAATAATAATAATAATAATAATAATAAAAAATACTATCAGGTCTCACATCTCTTATAAGATAGATGGTTGCATGCCCCACTTTAAGTAACATTAGAGGTGTTCAAAAAACCTAATGACCCAAAAAAACCGATTAACCAAACCCAACTCGTGCAGTTTAGGTTGGGTTATCAACTCATTTGGGTTGGGTTGGGTTCAAATAAATGAAAATTTTATGGATTGAGTTAGTTCGTGGGTTCACCTAATATAACCCGAATCAACCCGAATTTATTATTAACTTTAAAATATATTTTTTATTAGTTATAACACAATTATTTATACATATATTGATTTTAATTTTATTTAATTTCAATATGTTTTTAATAATATTCTTCAAGAACTCTTAAAAATAGTTTATTTACACTTTAGAAAGAAAATTTCCATTATATAAATTGAAATTGAGTTATTAAAATTGAAGATGAAGGATTGTTGAGAATTTTTACTTGTCCTTTGGACTTCCCTTTTCTCTTTTGTATATTGTATTTCCAATGAATGATTAATGCTACAGCCCTATTTCCTTTATACAAGCTTGCCCTAGTTTGTTACAATAGTAATAATACAAAGAATGAGAATAATACAAGTGGCACTACATGATAGGTGAATGGTAAAACAAATTCTTAACTAATTGGTGAGTCACCTCCTTCTTCTTCACCCTTGCTTTACCTTTTCCATTTCTAATTTCTTCTCTAACATCCCCCCTCAAACTAGAGGGTACTTCAAGTACTCCTAGTTTGGCTCGTAATATATAAAAGTGTGTGTTGTTGAGTGGCTTTGTGAGATAGTCAACAAGTTGGTCGGTCGATGGTACATAGAAAATATTTATATGTCCTTTTAGAACATGGTCTCGGATGAAGTGAAGATCAATTTCGATATGTTTGGTTCGAGAATGAAACACCAGATTTGTAGCTAAGGCCCCTGCTCCTAGATTGTCACACCATATGGTCGATCTAGTGTTTGACTGTAATCCCACCTCACCTAGTAGTTGTTGGAGCCAGAGGACTTCAGAGGTGGCATGAGCAAGTGCTCTATATTTAGATTCGGTGTTCGACCTTGCTACCACTGCTTGCTTCCTCGAGGACCAGGAGACGATGTTATTTCCCACAAATGTACAGTAGGCTGCCACTGATTTCCTGTCATCAAGATTGGATGCCCAGTCAGCATCCGAATAGGGATATATGTAGGTTCGGGCTTGGTTGAAAGTAGATTCCATAGTGCTTTGTTCCACTGATATATCGAAGTACCCTTTTTGCTGCTTGCCAATGGATATCAGTTGGAATTTGAAGGAACTGACTTAGTTGTTGACAACATACGTGATGTCTGGCCGTGTATGCGTTAAGTACTGAAGGGCTCCTATAGTACTCCGATATATAAATGGTTCAGAGAGGGGCTGTCCACTAGCCTTGGACAGTTTGCTTCCTTGGACCGTTGGCGAGAGCACCAGTTTCATATCAGACATATTAAGCTTCTGTAGTAGATCATCTACATATTTCGACTGATTTATCAGAAGACCAGAGTCAAGATAGTGTACTTGAATTCCCAGAAAGTAACAAAGTTGACCGAAGTCTTTTAGTGCAAATTGTATGTCCAGTGTCTGTATGAGTTGCTCTGTGAATTTAGTGTTGTTACCTGTGACAATGACATCATCAACATAGACAAGGAGATATATAACCGAGCCTTCCTTGCAATAGATGAACAGAGAAGTATCGGATCTTAACTGATAGAATCCCCACTGCTTGAGAACTAAGCTGAGGGAAGTATTCTAGGCTCGTGATGTTTGTTTCAGACCATAGATTGCTTTGTCCAGCTTGCAAACGTGATTTGGATATTGAGTGCTGATATACCCTGGTGGTTGGCTCATATACACTTCCTCAGTTAGTCTTTCATTTAAGAATGCATTGTTGAAATCAAGCTGCCTCAGCATCCAATCGTGTGACATAGCAGCACTGATGACTACCCGGATCGTTGAGGACTTCACCACTGGGCTGAAAGTTTCAAAGAAGTTGACTCTATGATGCTGATGAAAGCCCTTTGCTACTAGTCGGGCCTTTACCTCTGTATCGTGCCATCCATGTTCCGTTTAAGAAGAAATATCATTTATTCCCAACAATATTCTGAGATGGAAATGGAGGAACTAGTGTCCAGGTCTTGTTTCTTATTAGTGCCATGTATTCTTCATCCATCGCCTTTTTCCATTGAGGGGTCGCAAGTGCTGTTGTAATTCTGGTGGACTCTGTTCAAGACCAATCGGTGGCTTTGCTCGTTATTCAGGCTTTTGGTTTAAAAATGCCAACTTTTGCTCGGGTGATCATTGGAGAGTCGGAGCAAGTGGGGGCCGGGTGGTGATGGTGGGCTGTGATGGGCTTGTAGAAGTTGAGGTAGTGGTAGGATGTGATATGTGTAGTAGAGTTGGACTGATATGTTCTTCAGACAAGGTTTGAGGCAGGGTCTCCGATGGGTGTTGGTGAGATGCATACTGTTGTGAGGATGTCTGGTTTGTGGAGCATAAGGTGTGGTCTGGTTGATAGGCTGGCCTTGCTTGAGGGAGAGACGGTGACTGAGGCAGGGTATTGAGTATTAGTTGAAGGCTTGGGATTAGTGATTCATTGAGGGGAGTAAGGATAGGAGGGGTTGTTGCCTGGACGATCGTGTTGGACGATGGAATGTCCACGATCGATGGACTCACTGCGTTCGTCTTGTCTTTGGCTTGCACAATCGATCTACACGATGAGGACTGGACGATCGCTTTTTCTTTTGTCTGTCTGATCGTTCTATACGATGGGCGTTGAATGATCGTGTTGTCTTTCGGCTGGACGATCATTCTAAACGATGGAGACTGAACGATCGTATTGTCTGTCATCTGAGCGATCATTCTGAACGATGGGTGATGAGTGATCATATCGTCTGGCATCTGGGCGATTGTTCTAAACGATGGGGACTGAACAATCGCATTGTCTGTCATCTGGGCGATCGTGCTAAATGATGGAGGCTGAGCGATCGCATTGTCTGTCGTCTGGGCGATCGTTCTCAGCGATTGTGGTGTCTTTTGTATAGTCTGTCGTTTGGGCGATCGTGCTAAACGATGGTTGTTTTGCGATCATTGGCCCTGTCGTTTGGACGATCGTGGTGCATGATTGTTTTGCAAACATAAATTCCCTTTCACCAAACTTAACATGTCTGCTTGTATAAATCCGACCTGAAGGACTGATGCATCTGTACCCTCTATGATACGAGCTGGGACCAATATACACACATTTTTCCCAATGTAATTGGAATTTTTGGCTGTGATATGGCCGAAGGTATGGGTAGTAGGCACACCCGAATGTCCTGAGATGAAAAAAATCAAGATTAGACCCAAACATTATGGTAACGGGTGATTTACCTTGCAATACTGTGGTAGGCATGCCATTAATGAGATAGACAACAGTAGAGAACGCCTCCCACCAAAAGCTCAAGGGCATGGATGCCTGTGCAAGAAGCGTAAGCCCAGTTTCTATGATATGTCGATGTTTGCGCTCGGCTCTGCCATTTTGTGCAGATGTATAGGGATAGGACTTTCGAACTAAAATGCCTTTAGACTCACAGAGATGGTGTATTTTGTCATACTCTCTCCCATTATCTGACTGTAGTTTCTTTATTCCAGAGTTGAATTGAGTTTGTATTAGTTGTATGAAGTGTTGGAATGCTGCCAATATTTCACTTTTCTGTTTCAGAGGGTATAGCCACACATATCTGCTATGATCGTCCAAGAATGATATGTAATATCATCCATCAGTAGATTCAATTGGAGTTGGTCCCCATACATCAATATGTATTAATTCAAACTTATTAGAAGCACGAGATTGAGAGTTAGGAAATGGTAAGGCAGATAACTTTCCCAATTGACATGAATGACAAAATTCATTTCCTTCATTTTATTTAACAGGCAGTTTACATTCTCTAATAACATAATCTAAAGCTTTTACTGATGGATGCCTTAGTCTTCTATGCCAAACAGCTCTTGATTCAACTACATTGATCCTAACTCCTGATAGAATTAAGGAAGTCGGCTTGTTATTTTTGTACAGAGCATATCCTTAGCCCTTGGTGTTTTTTTGTATCACTCCAGTCCCTTTGAGTCTGTATAACCCTCTGTCAAGCTCCCCTTTCAGCAATGTTCTGCCCATATCCTTGTCCTTAATGACACAACAGTCAATGTGAAATTCAACAATCACAGCATTATCATGAGCTAACTTTGATATATTAATCAGATTCTTTGTTATGTTAGGCACGCACAGGACATCATTCAAAATAAATTCCTTCCTTCCATTAGATAAGCAAGATTGACCAGTGTGAGATATGTGTAATTGTTCACCATTACCTACAGTGACCAGTTTATTACCTCCATACTCGGTTGGATTGTTGATGTTGTTATAGTCTCAAGTGACATGGTTGGTAGCCTTACTGTTAATGTACCAATTCGGATATGTTATTGTCTTTGGTGTGGCCATGAAGGGGTTGAAGGGCAGAGCTGATGTAAACAGGGCAGTAGTGTTGTTGTTGGGGTCGACTGACCCTTGATTTCCTCTGCCTTGTCCAGTACTCTGTGAGTATTCTTTGTCAAAATGATGATGACATACCAGGGCTGAGTGACAGTACTTCCCACACACTTGACATGTTGGTCTGTTTGAGTTGTTGTTGCGACCTCCTCATCAACCATGATTACCTCCTTGTCCATTAAATGGATTATGATTGTTGTTACTGTCTTTGGAGTTGTTCCCCTGCTGTCGACTTCCATTGAATGAAGGATTGAAGTGTGGCTTACTACCATTTGGATTCCTGTTGAATGCTACATTGACAGAAGGTTGTTGTGTAAAAGAACTATGTATTTTGATAGAGTTTTGGTGCTCCAGTCGTTTTTCATAGGATAGCAATTCAGATTGCATATCTAACCACGAAATACCTAGTTTACCTTGGATGCCTATGACAACAGGGTTGTATTCTTCATCTAGACCAAGAAGAACTTGTGAGATGAGGGCTCTTGTTGACACAGGGCTGCCTGCTTGTGCAAGATTGTCAGAGTGCAACTTCATCAATTTGAGGTACTCACTCATTTTCTGACCTCCTTTTCTTGTCTGTTGGAATAGTTGTCTTAAGTAATCTTCTTCAGCTCGTGATTGAACTCCGAATAATTCTTGAATAGCTTGCCACAGTTCCTTGGCATTTTCATATCCCATGAGTTGCACCGCCACATCTGGTGCCATTGAGTTGTAAAGTCATCCCAGCAAGAGTTGATCGACTACAAGCCAAGCATCATATTGCGAATTGAGTAATCGTTCCTCTGATGAACTTACTCTGTCATCGCTTGCCACTTAAGAACTAGATGTCGCTTCATAGATGGTTAGGATGAACATCGGTGGGCAGGGTATCTGACATGAGAGGTGTCCTTCGAGCTTGTAGCTTCGGAGGATCGGCAGTGCAAGGGTCTTCCACAGCATAAGATCTGTCTCTTATACACATCTAGATGTGTATAAGAGACAGGAATGAGAATAATACAAGTGGCACTACATGATAGGTGAATGGTAAAACAAATTCTTAACTAATTGGATGAGAATAATACAAGTGGCACTACATGATAGGTGAATGGTAAAACAAATTCTTAACTAATTGGATGAGAATAATACAAGTGGCACTACATGATAGGTGAATGGTAAAACAAATTCTTAACTAATTGGTGAGTCACCTCCTTCTTCTTCCACTCTTCCTTTACCTTTTCCATTTCTAATTTTTTTCTCTAACAATTAATCTTAATTCAATATATGAAAATAATTAAATTAGATTTTTACATATTTACGTTTTGCTTCTTTTTAGAACAAGATTTTAAATAAATGACCCGATTAACCCGAACCAACCCAACCCAGGATTGAGTTCAATTTTTAACAAGGGTTATTTGAGTGGAAGAAATTTACAACCCGAATAATTGGATTGGGTCTAAAAAGTCTTTCAACCCAACATATGAAGATCCCTAAGTAACATTACTAACAAATAAATGAATTATTACTTATCCTCAATTATTTTTGCATGAAGAATGTGATGTGGGAGTGTAAGTTTGTTAAAAAAGAAATAGTTTATTTTTCTTTCTTCCCTACTTAGCTTTATTTGGTTTCTTGGATGCTTCAAGGAGAGCTGGAGTGTCATTGACTGTTGGGATGAGATGTTGGAACACATTAAAGGGACAAATCGGAGGTCATGTGTGGAAATTGGAATTGTATCAAAATTTCATCAAGAATAGCGGTTGTGCTTCCTGAAGCTGGGCAGTTTTACCATCACATATTCTTTTGCATTTGGAGGAGTTTAGTTTGGGGGTCGGGCCGCCATGGATGAACATCCAGCTGAGTCGTGCATCGTGGACTTCGCCTGAGATTGGCTTCTGGGAACGAAATTCATATGCTTCTTATGCGTCACTTGGTTGGGTCATTAGTCTTTGCGGGTTGCGGAGAGTGATGGAGAAATGGGCTATCCACAATCTAGAAGTCCTTATCGTGGTTGTATTATGATAGGGACAATGATCTTCCAACTATCTCCACGATGATATGATATTATTCATTTTGGGTATAAAGTCTCGCTTTGCTTTTGGAACCACCCCAAAAGGTCTCGTACCAATGAAAATAATTGTACTCACTTTATGTACCCATGATTATCCTCTAACCAATATGGGACTTTGGTTGTATTTCCAACAATTCTTCCCTCGAACAAAGAACCACCGAGTCTTTTCTCAAATAGTCATCCATCTGTCTAACTCTTATCTAGGTTAGCTATTCACCCGAGCACACCGCCTATCCAATAAAGTTCAACACGGATCACACCATGACTACTTCCAAAGCTCCATTATACATCTTTGTTTAGCACTTGAGAATTCTATCGGCATGACTAAGTTAGGGGCATGACTCTGATACCACTTGTTGGGAAAAAAAAAACCTTCATCTTCTATCGCATAAATAAGCAGAAAAATAGCAGAGAAATTAATAGAAAACAATAAAACTAGAGTGGAAAACTCCTAACTTAGAAAAAAACCACGACCCACCAGAAAGAAATCCACTATTGTAAAAAATTGTTACAATCACATAAAACAATTCTCTCCCTGATCTCAATTACAAGAGCACTCTCTCAACACTTTTGATTACTCACACTTTTTTCCCACTCTCCAACTAGATAATTCAAAAAGGGTTTAATTAGAGTTTGCACATTAATTTAAAGTGTTTCTAACTGGGACGACTTGAAATTAGATGCATAAACCCCTTTAAAGGCTTGGAGCCCATTCCCATTCGTCAATTCAACTGATGTGGGACAAACTGCACTTATAAAAAAACTTTCCTCTCCTACAGCAAGAATAAGCAGAAAAATAACTAAGAAATTAAAAGAAAACAATAAAACTGAAAACACAAGAATTTACGTGAAAAACTTCCAATTTGGAGAAAAATCCACAATGTGAAAATTTGTTACAATCACACAGAACAATTCTCTCCTCGATCCCAATTACAAGAGAATACAAAAGGAACTTGTCCCTCCAAGTATCTCCATAATGGTATGATATTGTCCACTTTGAATATAAAGTCTCATGGTTTTGTTTTTGGAACCACCCCAAAAAACTTCATATCAATGAAAATAGTTGTTCTCACTTATATACCCATGATCCCCTCCTTATCTAACTAATATGGGACTTTTGTCGCATTCTCAATAAATTATTCCCCCTTTGATTGTGAATTATGACTTTGTTGACATTATGCATGCTATCAATCGGGAGGTGTGTTATGTCAAAGTTGCATAGCTTAAAAGAGGAGGTCGTCTCATTTCTGGGATTATTAGTATTGTGCTCTTCGCCTGAGATGATCTATTTTTCTCCCAAATTTGATTGGTAAATTTATTTTAGAGTTAAGTGGGTAAAACGGTAAATGAAAATATATTTAACATTTTAAAATTCAACCATTAAAACAGTATAATTGAAAAAGTAAAGAGTAAAAAAGGAAAAAAAAAATTGAAGATAAAGGGATAAACAATATCATAAATTTGATGGATACAAGTTGTGATAGTAGAATTTTGTAATTCCTGACCAGCGACAGTAACAGTTGATAGGCCATAATTACATGAAAAGGACCACTGGGGATGGGGATCCAAATTTTTAAAATGACAAATCGTTACAAAATTCAAGTTGTCTAAACCAACCAATAATTTTAACTAAACTAATGTTGCACTGAAAGTTTAGGCGAAATAATGTAATATAATATAACGGTCATCTTTTAAACACAAATGTTGTCGTGTCTCTAATTAATTTTTCAGATACGTGACTCTTTTCTTCACTTGTTTAAAAAACATGGTCATGGTCCAATATTGTTTCCTAAGAAAAGGGTCTAATATTTCAATAAATATTGAAAAAAAAGACATACAATATTCCTAGCATTTAATGGTGTTCAAACTTTAATACATCTATCAGCTTCCAATTTTGAGTAGAATAGATTCTTTATCATATATATATATATCTGTCTCTTATACACATCTAGATGTGTATAAGAGACAGTATATATATATATATTTTAATTTAATAATTATTTGACACAAAATTAAAAGTCTATACAATTTAGAATTTAACCTTATTTGTTTGTGTTTGAAAATCTACGGTTAATGGATTGTGATGCTTGGGATAATTTTCTATATTATAGTAATATGGACAATTTTTCATACTACCTCTACTTATTGTGTCACTTCAACACTATTTTAAAAATATGGTGGGACTCGGTGTTATTAATATGAAATTCACTAATATTTATGAAGGCACATGTATTCTGTGAACAAGGAGAATATGATGCTCCCGTAATACTAGAAAAATTCTGATGATACTTCCAGCCAAGTGGTACTTTATTAATCTCTTTTTTTTCTTTCTTTCTTTTTTTAGTCTTAACTTGATTCTTTTAGCAATATATGGAATGAGGAATTGAAACTTTGACTTCGAAATTGACTATACTTATTTTAGTTTTTTAATTAAATTATTTTGGTGGTTGTTATCTAATTTGACAAAATTAAAAAAATATAAATTTTGTTTGATATACCATGACTTTATAATGTCTATCTTGGGGGATGGGGGATTTTGGGGGTATTTGGCTCACCAACATGAGTTGAGTTGAGTTGGTATAATATACCAATTCAATGTCTAGCCTTCCAACTTTAAATGTTAGTGGAGTTGAGTCGGTATATTTTACCAACTCACCCCAATTCTCCCTTCTTCCAATATTTTCAATGGCTCCACGTACAACCACTTACGATGACTATCGTTGTCACACTATAGGAACCAACTTCAAGCTCCGACAACTATCTCCGATGATAAGTTTGACAACCAATTTCGGATTCCGATAATCACATCCATGATAACTCCGCCGACCAACTCCAAAGACCATCTTCGCGCGACCAACTCCAACGACCTCTTATGACAACTACGATGATCCAACTCCGACAACTATCTTCGCGCGACCAACTGCGACGACCAATTTTAGGCTCTGGCAACCACCTCTAACAACAATCTTCGATACCACCTCCGATGAAAATCACCTTTGATGATCAACTTTGATGACCACCTTTGAGTGAGCAACTCCGACGACCAACTCTAAGCTTCGACAACCACCTCCAATGACAAACTTCAACAACCAACTTAAATACCACCTTCATGCGACCAACTTCAAGCACCGACAACCGTCTTCGACTACAAACTCCAATGAAAACTATAATCGATAATCAACTTTGACTTTCGACTATTACAAGACTGACGAGTGTTAAATTAAGTTGTAGGGTTGTTAATAATGTAAATAATAGTATCTTGTCCACATTTAGTGCAATATTTATACCTAGAAATTTGTAAAATATATTTTTGTTTAATTAAATTCATAAATCAAATGAGTGTTAAGAATATTTGGAAAAGTATGTGACATATAACAAAAAAATCCAGAAAATAGAGATTTTTTCCTGGAACATTTTCTAGCAAGAATTAGTGAAAAAGTGAGATATATTTTCTAATGATCTCCAAATTTGGAGAAATTGGAAGTGAAATTGTTGAAGAAATGTGTTGGCATTCCATTGGTAGCTAGGATGATGGGGGAGATTCAATTAAAAAAAATCATGTCAAAGTAAAAATACAGAGCAACAACAGGAAGAAGATTAAAAAGAAGACGATGATAAAATTCATGGAGAAAATAGGAATCAAAATTTTTAATTTCTCTTTGGTTTCTCATTTCATTTAATCATTTGCAAAAAAAAAAAATGTAGTGGGTCAATTGTTATTTCATTATCTAAAAAAAAAAAAAAAAAGAATGAATGAAAGAAAAGCTTTGCAATCAATATTTTATTCAAACAATATGACTAGAATTATTGAATTAAAAAAAGTTTCAAAACAAAAATAGTAATCATAAAAGCATATTATTCAGGTCTTGTTTGATAACCATTTTGTTTATTGTTTTTATTTTAAAAAATTAAGCCTTTGGTTACTACTTCCACCCCAAATTTCTTCCTTTGTTATCTACTCTTCACCAATAGTTTAAAAATTCAAGCAAAATTTTGAGAACTAAAAAAATTAGCTTAAAAAAATTGCTTTTGTTTTTGGAACTTGCCTAATAATTCAAATATTGTACTTAAGAAATATGCAAATCATTGTAAAAGATATGGATGAAATAGGTTTAATTTTCAAAAATAAAAATAAAAAACGAAAGGGTTACCAAATGAGATCTTAAAGGTCAAAAAATTGCACTAAATACCTCATACATATGAACTCCACTCTACACCCCAAATTCAGAAATATGAATTCAAACCAAATAACTCTCACTTCAAATACAGACATATGAACTCCACAGATATATAAACTCCATACATTTTTTCTCGACTCAACACCCCCACACAACCCTTTTATGATATGATATCTCCTCTTTTTATTATTGTTATTATTATTTTTTAATGTTATTTGCAAACATGTGACGAATGGGAGATAGATGAAAACAATTTGTAATTCTAGATATCGACTTTTCAGTGATGGGTTTCACTTTATTTTATTTAGTTTTGATTAAATTATAACTTTAATCCTAAATTTGTATCTATTTAATTTATAAACTTTTAAAAAATGTGTACTTTTAAAAAATGTGTAATATGTATCTTAATTTTTAATTTTGTATCAAATTATAAGTTCAAAAATCTTCGATTTGTATAGAATAGATCTCTCACGAATTATAATTTATCTATTGGAAATAAAATTAATTTTATATATAATTTAACTAAAAGATTTCAATTTTATGTGTAGTAGCCACATGAATTTTAAAAACACGTCAACGATTTTTTTTTTTTTTTTTAAAAAAAAGAAGGACATGTTGGGCATGAAATTGATATTTTAAAGATTTGTTAGACATTTTTTAAAATTTATAAATTTTATTGACATAAGAGTAAATTTTAAACAAAAATTATAGTTAAAAGTTTTATCAAGTATTGTTAGTGTCGAATTTTGGCCAAGGGAAAGGATACCTAACCTCTATGTGATAATAACGATAAATTTGTAATTTAGGGAAGAGAAAGAACTTGTAAAACAAAGAAAAGGGGCTCCGATGCCTAAATCAGTAAGAGATATATAAAATGGAGAAGAAGTTAGAAGTTTAAGATACCTCGTATGGAGCCATAAGATGCATATTTACAGGAAAAGTTGACATAGATCGTCCCCAAGGATTTCGGAACGGGTAGTTAGATGACCTACCGTGTCAAGAGGCAGACACAACTTTATGTTTCGCTAGGGTCGACCTCGGCCGAGGGTGAGGCCAAGCATCTTGTTTGGACTATGTCTCGGACTCAAAACACTTTCTCAGCCTAGGGCATGCACAATGCATGTCTCTTTAGACATTTGGTAAGACTCGACCTCAAGTTAGGTCGAAACCAACCATCTTTTTCTTGATCCATTTTGGTCTGCAATTCCCCTTTTTGATCGTATCACACTTCTTAGGGTTGGCAAAATTTTTCGCAGGGATCCGCTCCGATCGAGGCGAGGAATCCCCGGTTTGACCCCATCCTCGATCAAATCGGAAAAATTTTTCGGGGCCCTATCTAGGGATGGGGCAGGGACGGGGACGGTCCCGCCGCCAACCCGACACCGATTAAACCCGACCCCTGATTGATACATTTATATTTTATAAAAATATATTTATGATATAAAATAATTTATTTATAATATATGTTTATAATGATAGTGTTGGATTGAAACCCAATATTAAATATCCAAATTCTAACTCTAAGTCCAAACTTAAAAAACTTAAAAAAATCAAATTTTAAATCAAATTTTAATTAAAAAATGGAGAATCCCGCGAAAAAATGGGGAATGGGGCCTCGCGGGGACTCCGTTTCCCCGACGGGGAATCCCCGCCTCAACGTCCCCGCCTTCAACTGGTGGGACGCGGGTAGGGATGGGAGATAATTTCCCCCACGAGGCCGGGTGAGCCCGACCCCTTACCAATCGTAACGCTTTTTTTAATCTCGTCGTTTCTAAATGTCAAATATCGTTGAACCTTTTAATTTAAAATCACTTATAAAATAAAAAATAAAAAATAAAATAATTATTCGAGAATTTAGGAGGGAAAGGAAAAAATAAAAGGGAGAAAAGAAAATAAAAGTGGGGCCAGAAGAATCGATTTGCTGAGATTTGATTGATGGGAAAGAGTAGGCTTCCGTTATCATGTAGATTCTAGAAGCTTTCCTTCAAAATGGTCCACACATTACAGATAATGGACTTGTGAAATAACCCATCAATTTCTCTCTTTTTATTTATTTATTTATTCATTATTAATATCAAACACATCAATTTTCGATCATCAATTATCTATCTGTGACAGATCCATTTCTACCTTGCTGACTATACAATACATTCAATGATTAATCCTTTTGAGGGACAAATCAAATTTATACTTTCTTTTTCCTTTTTCTTTTCTTTTTTTTTTTTAATAGTTCAAATTTGTATTGATCCTGCCTCTTAGGTAAATTTCTTTGCTAATAACAAATATTTATTTAGCTATACGTCACTAAATTTTCTAGTATTATCAATTTGAGACATTAAAATTTAAAACTACACATGCCAGTTAATGTTGTCTTTAAATATTTAATTAATCTAATTAAATTTAATTTTATACATCTCAATTTTGCCAAATTAAATATGAATGTGAGTACATGGTAAATTGATACCATGGTTTAAAATTTTGTCGCTAATTGTTATTATCCTCTTAATCTTTGGTCGAGTTGTTTGATAAGTGTTTGTGTATTTTTTTCTTTTTTTCTAAAAAATGAGATTTTGTTTCTTATACTAATTATTTAAAATACTTATTACATTAAAAAAAAACTTTGTTAACTCTAATTACGAAAAAAAAAAGAAAAAAAGAAAATAATTTGTTCCATTTTACTTCCAATTTTCTTTTTCAATCCTCTCTCATTATTCGTCGAACTAGGCATATCTATAACTAGGGTGTTCATGAGTTGGGTCGGATTTGGTTGAAAGACTTTTTAGACCCAACTCAATTATTCGGTTGTAAATTTTTTCAAACCCAAATAACTCTTATTAAAAAATGAACCCAACCCAACCCAACTATGAAGGTTGGTTCGAGTTAATGGAGTCATTTATTTAAAATTTTATTATAAAAAGAAGTAAAACGTAAATATGTAAAAATCTAATTTAATTATTTTCATATATTGAAATAAGATTAACAACTCAATTTTAATTTATATAGTGAAAATTTTCTTTCTAAAATGTAGAGAAACTGTTTTTTAAGAGTTGTTAAAGAATAAATTATTAAAAATTATTGGAATTAAATAAAATTAAAATCAATATATGTATAAATAATTATATTATAAGTAATAAAATAATATATTTTAAAGCTAATAATAAATTCGAGTTGATTTGGGATATATTAGGTGAATCCATGAACCAACCTAACCAATAAAATTTTCATTTATTTGAATCCAACCCAACCTAAATGAGTTGATAACCCAACCCAAACCGCACGGGTTGAGTTGGGTTGATCGGTTGTTTCGGGTCATCGAGTTTTTTTAAGATCCTTACCTGTAACATGTCTTATATAAACATTTATGAGTAGATTAATCATTAAAAATAGTAGCCTTGACATAGGAGCATAGTAATAATAATGAGATTTGTGCTTCAAATCCTCCTACTCAAAGATAGTAAATCCCTTACGTTTGCTAAAAAAGAATCAAGCATGTCTGTAGCATGTGTTATTTGATAAATGCTTATGAGTATAATAATGATTAAAGATAATAATATTGACATACAAGTGTGGTAATAATAACGAGATTTTTTGTTCAAATCCCCAACTCAAAGATAATAAATACATTTATGTTTTCTTAAAAAAAATAGTTTGCATTTAGGTGTGTTAATTTTACCTCTCATATATATATATATATATATATATACTTTTTTAAAAAAAAAAAAAAAAAAAAATTGTTTGATGTGTTACCATTTCCTTACCGTATTTTTAATACTTCTCGATCAACATTCAAATTTTCGGCAAAATCCTTAAACTAAACCACACTTTTAATGACTTTTTTTTTTTTTTTTTTTTTTTTTTTTTTTTTGGAAACTTCACTTATATATATAATCATTAACTTAATTTTAAAAACACACACATATGCAAATGAAAGCCGCGTTCGGGCCCCAATTTACTTTGGGTAGAATAGGTTATTATAATCTACCAAATGATTGAATCTCCCAATATAATTATTGAAGCTCTCAACTATCATAAATTACACCTATAAAACTATTTGTAAACTCTCATTGCGTACGGTGTTTACTATTTTGTAACTATTCTCATTCATCATTTGTAATCTAAACTAAAATACTTTGTACCCCAACACAAACTATTAAAACTTATACTAAAATAGTTAGCATCCTAAATATAGATAATTATAACCTCTATATTATAATAATAATGAACTAGAATATAGATTATTATGTTGAAGTAGAAGACAACACTAATTATTCTAGAAGGTTCCTAAAATATCTACCATATGACAGAATGTGTAAATCAGATCTAGGATTATGGTGAAGTATGTAAATAATTATCTCAAAGAAAAATCTAGAAATATCCTAGGTTTTCTTTAGGTATAAGCAATTCTACTTTAGATAAGAATAAACCAAGAAATATATAGAATATTTAGAATCGAAGAACAATCTAGAAAGAGTCTTTTTCTTGGGCTCCAAGGATCCCATACCTATAAATAGGACTTGTACCTTCATTTGTAAAACAAGCAAGCAAAGAGATGAAGAAAGCAAAGTTAGAGAGTTAGCAAAGAAAAGTGAGTGTTAGAGAGTAAAAGAGTATCTCTCAAAAGTGTCTATCTTTATTTTTTCTTAAATAAAAGTTTCTTTCTTCCAAAATTCTCTTTCTTCTTTTTTGTACCAATTTCTTCAATAAGTAGTATCAAAGCCAAGTCAGTATAGCTTGTTGTGGAGGAGCTTCTGAAGATCGAGTACAATCTAGGACTATGAAGCTTGTTGTCTGAGATACAACTACTCACACAGTGCATTCAACTCTACAAGGTGGGAGACCTTCAAGTTGTTGGAAGAATCAAGAAACTCAACACTCAAAACTACAAAACATGGTCCATATGTATGAAGTCATATATGCACTATTCGCACTGTAGATATATTTTTGTTTCCATTGAATTTCTTTAAAAAATAATAATAAAATAATAAAATAGTTGGTTTAAGCTTTCCTTTTGTGTATGACCCGTTCCTCTCGGAGTTTATTTTGTGATTTGATTTTAGATATCAACCACGAAGAGAGGAGATTATGATGAGAAAAAGCAAGAAGAGAGCAAGAAGAATTTGAAGAGTTGAATCAAGAAGAAGAACAACCACAACCAAACATCATGGGCGAAACAAGAGAGCAAACTTTTGTGTGAGTTAGTGGAACCAGATTATAATTAACAACCTCTTTGCATCATTACCTGGAGACAATTGTCCCATTTGAACTCAAACCGAGGCTAGTACATTTACTTCCTACTTTCAAAGGACAACCCGACGAAGACCCTCACAAGCACATGAAGGAGTTCCACCTTGTTTATGACGGAATGCGTCCACATGGAGTGACACAAAAGTAACTCAACCTTAGAGCCTTCCCCTTCTCTTTGAAGGATGTGGCTAAGGATTGACTATACTACCTACCAACGGTTCTATTACTACGTTGAGTGGGTTAAAAAAGAAATTTTTAGAAAAATTCTTTTTGGCATCTAAAGCTCATAACATAAGAAAAGAAATTTACAAAATTAAACAAAGTTTAGAAGATTTTTTTTATGAATATTGGGAAAGATACAAACAGTTATGTGCATCTTTTCCACATTGTCAAATTTCTAAGCAATATCTAATACAATATTTCTATTCATGTTTACTTCCGTCCGAGAGAAGCAATATAGATGCAGCTGCTGGTGGAGCTCTAGCAGACAAAACACCGATTGAAGTGAGCCAACTCATATCAACCATGGCGGAGAACTCCTAGAATTTCGGGACAAGGACTCTTGAGAACTTTGTTGTTCAATCTAGTGAAGTAAGTGAGCTTAGAACACAAGTATCTAATCTAGTTTCTCTTTTTACTCAGGTAGCTTAAGGAGGTCTTCCTCAAGTCAAACTGTGCGGGGCGTGTGGATTAGTCGGGCACACTTTTGAGGCTTGCCCACAAGCCCAAGTAAATTTCATTGGTGGATTTCAGAGAAAATACGACCCCCATGGGCAAACTTATAACCAATGATGGAAAGATCATCCCAATTTCAAGTGATATCTCAAGGGCAATTTGAGAACTGGAACCCACCATTTTCTTCAAGCTCTTCAGGTATGTCTTTAGAGGACGTAGTGAAATCCCTTACTGACCATTCGTTAAAATTTCAATAAGAACTTCACAATTTGTAAAAGGACAACATTCAACTTCACCAAGAAACCAAACAACTTCAACAAGACACAAAATCTTTTCAATAAGAGACTAAACAAGGCTTCTCAAACTTAGGCACACAAATCACACAACTTGTTGTTGGGGTTAATGCCCTAAATCTCGTAGGGTCCTATAGTTTGTAAACCTTGTATGAACAAACATTTATGTGATTAATAATAGTTGATATTTTATTCACTTCGTCTATGAAATATTTGATATTTTAGTTGCATTAACCACAAACCAATAAACTAACATCTACAGTTATCGTTGTAACTTAAACATGTATGTGGAGACATACGGGTGTATCATGTTTAAGTGATAACCTAAATGGTCTGTAGTATATGGATAAGGCTGGGTACCTTATCTCGGTGACATTATGAGTATGGCTTGCTTTTTAGGTATTACAAATGTTGAAAGTGCTACAAATGATCTAATCTTGATCATTCGTGTATTAGACATACTAACGAGGATATTCTATACAAAGGACTTTGTATAAGACCGGACCACGAAATTTTTAGTCTCATTATATAACGCCGTTCATAATAAAGACTTTCATTTCACTGGGATGACCATAAGTAACATGAACTTAATCTTGAGTGAGTCGTGAACTCCTGTCTATGAGAGCGGTCCTTTGATTTGTAGGGAGAGTGGCCAGATCGCCGACTTAACAAGCCTACTATTTTGGGGATTCGTCTGATTGAGGAGCTAGAAACTCAACTATACAAGATGGAATTCACTCCTTCCCAGAAGTAGGGGTAAGTAGATAAATTGCTCCCTTAAGGGCTGATTTCGGGTCTTTAACAATGTGGCGCCACACCCTCTTGGCTCGAAAGGGGTTTAGTCATAGTGGGACTATAATCTATTGTTCATTAGAGAGATCAGTGGTACTTAAGAAGTTAGATGTAACTATAGGGGCAAAACGATAATTTGGCCCAGTTGTACTTACGAGCAATTTGTGAAACGTCATCGTACTGTTGATTGGTTATATCCAATGGACACAGAAATATATCTGTCATGAGAAGAGTGCAATTGTCGATCTTTAGTGAAGTGCCCGAAAGTTAACGGATGATGAATAATGTGATTAAAGAGTTTAATTAATTATTCATGTACCGTTGAAACTTCAAACTACAGGTCCATAAGATCCCCTTGGTAGCTCAAATGATTTAGTTTATAATAAGTTTTTGGGTTAATTTGAAATGTTCAAATTAATAAGAGGGAATTTAATTATATATGATATAATTAACTTAATTCAATTATATATGATATAATTGACATAATGTATATGATACATTATAGTTTAATTGGAGAAGGAACAAATATGTGTATATGATTCAAATATATTTTCTATGAATCAGATTCATAGTTGTTAAATTTAATATAAATATGATTTATACTAAATGCCATAAAATAGAGAAAAAGAACTATGGTTTATATATTGTATATGATACAATATTAGAACTATAGGTTATAAATATAATATGATAAGTTGGTTATCATATTTATTTATTAATTATTTGATAATTATCCAATTTTTCTCTCTAACCACCTTAGTGAGAAGTTAAGTGATTTTATGGCTGTTGGGATAAATAAAATAAGATTTTTATTTTTCCTAATTGAGACACACGACATGTGAGACAAAAGATTACATGATCAAATCAGAGTCTATGTAATAGACTTGATTCACTAAACGATTGAAGTTTTTCCTATGCGATAGAGAGTTACTTCCTCAATCGTCTTCCTTCTCCAAACTCCTAAACTCCCCCCTAACGAAAATAGCTAGAGCCCACCACTCTTAGGTTCTCACACCGAGAATATCAAGGTCATCAAGTGGTAGTGTCCTCTCCCTTTGGTTCGAGTTCTTACTGTTGTTCGAGGAGTTTGTTCTTGTTCGAAATGTTCGTGACTATACGAGGGGTTTATTTGAAGAAGAGTTCTTTAAAGGTATAATCTCTGAACTCTTTTTCTTATTCAAAAGCATGCTGTAATTTATGTTTTATGCACAATCTGTACTGTTTACTGTAAATGTTTGTTTCAATCCAAATGGGATTTGGATGATCCGCTTCCGCTCAAAGATTCTCTATAAAACAAGATCTTTCACTTGCAACTGTTGTAAGCAAGCTTGAGAGTAAATCATCCGGAAAGCTCCTCGCTCAATCAGAACATGCAAATGTAACCGCAATCACTCTAAGAAAAGGTAAGAAAATTCCCTCTTCCTCTCAAGATGCAAACTCGGTTCCATCTCCTCCCAAGAAGCAAAAAAAGATAATGAAAGAACAAGAGAGAAAGGTAAGCGAGCTAAGAGAGACTCCTATTTTTCCTGAGGTATGTGATTACTCTCCTCCTAAAGTAGAGCCATACATGTTGGGGTTGATGCCCTAAAGTTTCGTGTCCTGTAGTTTGTAAACAGTATGTACGAACACTTGTGTTGTTAATATATGATATTTACTTCACATCTTGTATTTTGCTCGGTTAATTGTTTTATTTGCTTTACCACAAACCAATAAACATAAAATCTCTGGTTATCTGTATGTGACTCAAGCATGTATGTGGTTACATACAAGTAGATCATGTCTTGAGTGATAACCAAAATGGTCTGTAGTATATGGATATAGGAGTGAAACCTTATCCTGGTAACACTACGGATGCGGCCCACTTTGTGGAATGGTCACAAGTGTTGTGACTTGTCACAGATGGTCTGATCCTGATCATTCGTGTTGGAGACATGTGAGCAGGGACGTCCTATACAAAGAGTTTGTATAAGATCTGACCACGAAGTGTTAACGTCTCGTTATATAACACCATTCATGACAGAGACTTCACTTCACTAAGATGACCATAGGTAACATGACCTCAATCCTGAGTGAGTTGGGAACTCCTGCCATTGAAGGCGGTCCTTTGATTTGTATGGATGCGAGTGGCCAAGTCGCCTATTCACATCTACCATTTTGGGGATTCATCTGATTTGGGAGCTGGGAACTCAGCTACACAAGATGAAATTCACTCCTTCCCCGAGACAGGGATTAGTAGATAGATGGCTCCCTTAAAGACTGATTCCGGGGCTTGACCGATGTGGCGCCACACACCTCTTCCTTGCCTGAGAGATGTTCACATATAGTTGGACTATGTTGTATTGTTCATTAGAGGAATCAGTGGTACTTAAGGAGTGAGATGTAACTACAGGGGCAAACCGGTAAATTGGCTCAACTGTACTATAGAACATCTGTGAAAGGTCATCGTACTCATGATGGATTACATCCGATGGACACAAAAATATATTTGTGGTAAGAAGAGTTCAACTGTTGGTCTTTAGTGAAATGCCTGACAGTTAACGTATGATAGATCTCGTGGCTAAAGAGTTTAGTCAGCTATTCACGTACCGTTGAAGCTTCGAACTACAAGTCCATTAGGTCCCCTGGGTAACTTGGATAAAAATTGAGAACCAGTATTTGGGCTAATTTGAAATGTTCAAATTGACAAGAGGAAGTTCGATTATATATGATATAATTGGACTGGTTAATTATATATGATATAATTGGCAAATGTATGAGATATATTATTTTGGTGGAAATTAGATATAAATATGATTTATATCAAGTAGAGGAGAAAATACTATAGTAGATATGTGATATCAATCTATAGGATATAAATATAATATGATTATATTAATTAATTAATTAATTGATTAATTATATGATAACTAATCATTTTTCCACGTTCGGACATGGGTAGTCGGCAACGTTGGTTATGGTAACCGATGCTTTAAAAATGAAAAAAGATTTCATTTTGAATTGTGAGATCTATATTCATTCTTCCGCCTAAAAAGATTTCGTGAAACGATCGCCCGAGAGCCTATACGATAGTTGCTTCTCCGCCTAAACGATTTTCCACCTCACGACTTAACTAAACGATCGTATACATTTTTCCTAAGCGATCATTCAGCATTTCATACACGACCGTGTAGCTTCTCTATGCGATAAGCACTTCTGCTATACGATAGCACTATTTTCTCTTCCACTTGCTTATCGCCTACACAACTCGTTTGTCCTACGTCCTTTACCAAATTCACCAAAGCCCACCCTTTGGGTTTTCACTCCAAGAATACCCGGGGCTCATTGTTGGTGGTGTCGTCTCCGTTGCGACGTTCGTGTTCACGTTGATCGTGCTACTGTAGTCGACGTTCCCACCGGGTGTTGGTAGATCTGTTGGATGGATCCACTTCGTTGGGATTCTGAAGTTCGAATTTAGTCTTCAACTGGTATAGAACCCTTTCCCTGTTAATTATCTTGTTATGAGCATGTCGATAATTATATTTATTTGCATAAATGTATGTGTTGAATGTATATAATTTGTATTTCGGTCACGGTGAGATCGGAGCGATTTGAACATGCTCATGGAACTCTTGGTATGAGATCCTTCAATTGGTATCAGAGCCAGGTTAACATAATCTTGCATTCTTTGTCGGAGAGCTTCCTGCAGTTTGTTAGCAATGTGATTCTTAACAAAGTGAAGTATAACTTTATAACTCTCCTCAACGAGTTGCAGACATACTAATCTTTACTGAAAAGTAAGGAGAGGCAGAAGGGTGAGGACAATGTTGCTTCATCCTCTAGAACGTTCCTAGAGGTTCAGCCTCAGGAACGAAGTCTACACCTTCTACTTCTAACTCTATAAAGGGGACAAAGAAGAAGGGTGGTAAGGGAAAAGGGAAGGCACCTACTAACCCACCGCCTGTCGCCCCAAGGAGACGTCCACAAGTTGCTAAAGGAAAATGTTTCCATTGCAACCAAGATAGACATTGGAAGAGGAACTGTCCTCTGTATCTGAAAAAGAAGAAAGCAGCCAAGGCTAAGGCCAAGGCCGATAAAGGTAAATGTGATTTACTTGTGCTTGAATCTTGTTTAGTGGAGAATGATGATTCTGTCTGGATAATTGATTAAGATGCCACTAACCATGTTTGTTCTTCTTTTCAGGGGATTAGATCTTGGCGACAGCTGGAGGCTGGTGAGATGACGATGTGAGTAGGCACCGGGCATGTCGTCTCAGTTGTGGCAGTGGGAGGACTCCAGTTATCTTTACAGAATAGGTTTATTGTTTTAAATGATGTATATATTGTTCTTGAACTAAAAAGGAACCTTATTTCCGTAAAGTGTTTATTGCAATGTAAATATACTGTCTCTTTTGATTTAAATAAAGCGTTTATTCATAAAGATGGTGTTTTTATTTGCACAGAAAATCTGGAATCGAATTTATATGTGCTAACGCCGTTAGCCATTAATTCCCTCCATAATATTGAAATGTTCAGAACTGTCGTAACTCAATTAAAACATCGACGAATTTCTCCAAAATAAAATGCCCAACTTTGGCATCTACGTTTAGGGCACATCAATCTCAATAGAACTGAGAGATTGGTGAAGAATGGACTTCTAAGTGAGTTAGAAGAAAATTCTTTGTCAGTATGTGAATCTTTCTTTGAGGGTAAGATGACTAAAGAACCTTTTACTGGAAAAAGTTCTAGAGCCAAGGAGCCTATTGAGTAACATTCTGACATTTGTGGTCCTATGAATGTGCGAGCCCGAAGTGGCTATGAGTATTTTATCAGTTTTACTGATGATTACTCTAGGTACAGGTATGTTTATCTTATACAACGGAAGTCTGAATCCTTTGAAAAGTTCAAAGAGTTTAAGGCTGAAGTTGAAAACGCATTAGATAGACGGATTAAAACATTTCGATCGGATCGAGGTGGAGAGTTTTTGGACTCCCATTCCAAAACTATTTGATAGAACATGGAATCGTTTCCCAACTCTCAGAGCTGGGTACACCTCAGCAGAATGGTGTAGCGGGGAGGAGAAATAAGACCTTGTTAGACATGGTTCGCTCGATGATGAGTTGCACTTCCTTGCCGGACTCGTTTTAGGGTTTCGCAGTGGAGACTGCAGTGTACATACTCAACTGTGTTCCCTTCAAGAGTGTTGCCAGAACACCTCTGGAGTTGTGGAACGGGCGTAAAGCTAGTTTACGTTACTTCCATCGTTGGGGTTGCCCTGCACATGTGTTTGAGGCTAATCTCAAGAAGTTGGAACCATGGTCGAGGTTGTGTCTCTTTGTAGGCTACTCCAAAGGTACACGAGGGGGTTATTTTTATGATCCAACGGAAAATAGGGTGTTTGTTTCAACAAACGCTACCTTCCTAGAGGATGATCATATAAGGAAGCACAGTCCACGAAGCAAAGTCGTGTTACGTGAGCTTTCCAATGAAATTACTAAAACTTCAACAAGAGTTGTTGAAGAGCCTACTACATCAATAATGGTTATTGATGGAAGTTCATTCAGTAGGTCAGTTCCACCTCAAGAGTTGAAAAAACCTCGACGTAGTCGGAGGGTTTCGAACCCACCCGTTCGCTATCTGGGTTTCATGGAAATCCTTGCTATGGTAGCAGATGGCAATGTTGAGGATTCGTTGTCTTATAAGAAGGCAATGAAGGATGTTGACCAAGATGAATGGGTCAAGTCTATGGATCTCAAGATGGAGTCGATGTACTTCAACTTAGTATGGGATCTTGTAGATCAACCTGATGGGGTTTACCCTATAGGTTGTAAATGGATCTACAAGCGCAAACAAGGTGTTGATGGGAAGGTACAGACCTTCAAAACTTGACTAGTGGAAAAGGTTATACCCAGATAGAAGAAGTCGCTATGAGGAGACTTTCTCGCCTGATGCCATGTTAAAGTCGATTCGCATCCTCCTGTCCATTGTAGCTTATTATAATTATGAGATCTGGTAAATGGACGTGACGACCTTTCTGAATGGCAATCTTGAGGAGACCATTTATATGGTGCAACCCGAGGGATTCATAGCCCAAGGTCAAGAGCAAAAGATTTGCAAACTAAATCAGTCCATTTATGGACTGAAATAGGCATCTCGATCTTGGAACATACGGTATGATACTACGATCAAGTCGTATGGCTTTGACCAAAACGTTGATGAACCTTATGTCTACAAGAAGATCATTAATGATACAGTAGTCTTCTTAGTATTGTATGTAGATGATATCCTACTCATTGGGAATGATGTAGGTCTACTGATTGCAGTTAAGAACTGGCTAGTGACCCAATTCCAAATGAAAGATTTGGGAGAGGCTCAATTTGTTCTGGTATACAGATCTTTCGGGATCGTAAGAACAAAGTGCTAGCACTGTCTTAAGCATCGTACATTGACAAGATGTTACTCACGTACTCGATGCAGGACTCCAAGAGGGGCCTACTGTCATTTAGGGATAGAGTCACTTTGTCTAAAGAAATGTGTCCTAAGACACCTCAAGAGGTTGAGGAGATGAGACAGGTCACATATGCGTCTGTTGTTGGCAGTTTGATGTACACGATTACTCGTCCAGACATCTGCTACGCTGTGGGTATAGTCAGTAGGTATCAGTCTAACCCAGGCCAGGGTCATTGGATCGCAGTGAAGAACATCCTCAAGTATCTTCAGAGAACAAGAGACTATATGCTCGTGTATGGTTCGATGGATTTGATCCTTACAGGATACACGGATTTTGACTTTCAGACTGATAAGAACTTTCACAAGTCCACATTAGGGTAATTTTTTACTCTTAACGGAGGAGCTGTAGTGTGGTGAAGCATTAAGCAGAAGTGCATCACCGACTCCATTATGGAGGCGGAGTATGTAGCGGCTTGCGAAGCTGCTAAGGAGGCCATCTGGCTCAGGAAGTTCTTGACAGACTTAGAAGTTGTTCCAGATATGTCTAGGCCCATTCCCTTTATTGTGATAATAGTGGGGTGGTGGCGAACTCCAAGGAGCCAATGAGTCACAGGCGCGACAAATACATAGAGGGGTAGTATCATCTGATCCACGAGATAGTGCATCGAGGGGATGTGATCTTCACGCAGATCGCTTCGGAGTACATTGTTGCTGACCCGTTTACGAAGGCTCTCACAACTATAGTGTTTGAGGGTCACCTACGAAGCATGGGTCTACAGGATCGCCCACGGCTAGACTAGGGCAAGTGGGATATTTTTTATTATTGGGCTTTTATGCCCTAGTTTATTGTACACCCCACTTCGCTTTAGGACAAGTGGGAGATTGTTGGGGTTGATGCCCTAAAGTCTCATGTCCTGTAGTTTATAAATAGTATGTACGAACACTTGTGTTGTTAATATATGATATTTACTTCACATCTTGTATTTTGCTCGATTAATTGTTTTATTTTCTTTACCACAAACCAATAAACATAAAATCTCTAGTTATCTGTATGTGACTCAAGCATGTATGTGGTGACATACAAGTGGATCATGTCTTGAGTGATAACTAAAATGGTCTGTAGTATATGGATATAGGAGTGAAACCTTATCCTGGTAACACTACGGATGCGGCCCACTTTGTGGAATGGTCACAAGTGTTGTGACTTGTCACAGATGGTCTGATCCTGATCATTCGTGTTGGAGACATGTGAGCAGGGACGTCCTATACAAAGAGTTTGTATAAGACCTGACCACGAAGTGTTAACGTCTCGTTATATAACACCATTCATGACAGAGACTTCACTTCACTAAGATGACCATAGGTAACATGACCTCAATCTTGAGTGAGTTGGGAGCTCCTACCATTGAGGGCGGTCCTTTGATTTGTATGGGTACGAGTGGCCAAGTCGCCGATTCAAACCTACCATTTTGGGGATTCGTCTGATTTGGGAGTTGTAAACTTAGCAACACAAGATGGAATTCACTCCTTCCCCGAGGCAGGGGTAAGTAGATAGATGGCTCCCTTAAGGGCTGATTCCGGGGCTTGATCGATGTGGCGCCACACACCTTCTCCTGGCCTGAGAGGTTTTCACACATAGTTGGACTATGTTGTATTGTTCATTAAAGGAATCAGTGGTACTTAAGGAGTGAGATGTAACTATAGGTGCAAAACGGTAAATTGGCCCAGCTATACTTACGAACATCTGTGAAGGGTCATCGTACTCATGATTGGTTATATCCAATGGACACGTAAATATATTTGTGGTAAGAAGAGTTCAACTGTTGGTCTTTAGTGGAATGCCTGACAATTAACGGATGGTGGATCTCGTGGCTAAAGAGTTTAGTAAGCTATTCACGTATCATTGGAGCTTCAAGCCATAGGTTCATTAGATCCCCTGGGTAGCTTAGATAAAAGTTGAGAACCAGTATTTGGGTTAATTTGAAATGTTCAAATTAACAAGAGGAAGTTCGATTATATATGATATAATTAGACTAGTTAATTATATATGATATAATTGGTAAATGTATGAGATACATTATTTTGGAGAAAGTTATATATAAATATGATTTATATCAAGTAGAGGAGAAAATACTATAGTAGATATGTGATATCAAACTATAGGATATAACTATAATATGATTATATTAATTGATTAATTATATGATAATTAATCATTTTTCCATGTTTGAACGTGGGTAGTGGGCAGCTTTGGTTATGGTAACCGATGCGTTAAAAATGAAAAAAGTTTTCAATTTGAATTGTGAGATTTATATTCATTCTTCTGCCTAAAAAGATTTCGTGAAACGATCGCCCAAGAGCCTATACGATAGTTGCTTCTCCGCCTAAATGATCGTCCACCTCGTGACTTAACTACACAATTATATACGTTTTTTTCTAAATGATCGTTCAACATTTCATACACGATCGTGTAGCTTCTTTATGCGATAAGCACTTCTACTATACGATAGCACTATTTTCTCTCTCACTTACTTATCGCCTACACGACTCGTTTGTCCTCTATCTTCTACCAAATTCACCAAAGCCCACCCCTTTGGGTATTCACTCCGAGAATACCTGAGGCTCATTAGTGGTGGTGTCATCCCCATTGCGGCATTCGTGTTCGCGTTGATCGTGCTGCTGTAGTCGACATTCCCACCGGGTGTTGGTAGATCTGTTGGAGGGATCCGCTGCGTTGGGGTTCTGAAGTTCGAAGATAGTCTTCAACTGGTATGGAACCTTTTCCCTGTTAATTATCTTATTCTGAGTATGCCGATAATTAGATTTATTTTCATAAATGTATGTGTTAAATGTATATAATTTGTATTTCGGTCACGGTGAGATCGGAGCGATTTGAACACGCTGATGGAACTCTTGGTATGAGATCCTTCAGTATGTATCCAAGGCACCATTCTCTAGAAGATTAGCGTGACCTAAGGCAGAAGATACCGACCATGAGCTAATTGAAATGTTCAAAAAGGTACACATTAATATTCCTTTGCTTAATGCTATTCAACAAATACCTAGGTATGCTAAATTTTTAAAGAACTTTTGTACTAAGAAAAGAAAAGGTTAAGAAGAGAGAATAATTGTTAGTAAGAATGTCTCTGTTTTCCTAAAAAAGGATATGCACCAAAAATGTAGAGATCCGGGAATGTTTACCTTGCCATACAAAATAGGAGATAGAATTATTACTCTTGCCATGCTTGACCTAGGCACATCAATAAATGTCATGCCTTTGAATGTCTATGAAGATCTCAAATTGAATGGCCTACAAAAAAAATAATGTTTGCACATAACAAGCGGATAGGTCATATATTCAACCCTTAGGCATTGTAGAAGATGTTTTGTTAAGAGTTGGAGAAGTAATCTTTTCTGTTGATTTTTACATTTTAAAAATGGATGAACTATACTCTACTTCTCCTCTAATATTTTACTTGGTAGACCCTTCTATTGGAGTTGATGCCCTAAAATCTCGTGTTCTGTAGTTTGTAAAAAGTTTGTACGAACGCTTGTGATGTATAATATATGATATTTACTTCACTTCTTGATTTTGCTCATTTGGAAGTTTTATTTGCTTTACAACAAACCAATAAACTAAAATCCCTGCTCTTTATGCAACTTAAGCATGTATATGGTGACATACAAGTGGATTATATCTTAAGTGATAACCAAGATGGTCTGTAGTATATGGACATAGGAGGGAAACCTTATCCTGGTAACTTTACGGATGCCACCCACTTTGTGGAATAGTCACAAGTGTTGTGATTGTCACAGATGGTCTGATTCTGATCATTCGTGTAGGGGACATACGAGTGGGGACGTCCTATTCAAAGAGTATGTATAAGACCTGACCACGAAGTGTTAACGTCTCTTTATATAACATCGTTCATGACAGAGACTTCACTTCACTAGGATGGCCATAAGTAACATGACCTCAATCCTGAGTGAGTTGGGAACTCCTACCATTGAGAGCGGTCCTTTGATTTGCATGGATGCGAGTGGCCAGGCCGCCGACTCAAACCTATCACTTTGGGGATTCGTCTGATTTGGAAGCTGGGAACTCAACTACACAAGATGAAATTCACTTTTTCCGCGAAAGAGGGGTAAGTAGATATATAGCTCCCTTAAGGGCTGATTCCAGGGCTTAAACGATGTGGTGTCACACACCTTCTCATGGTTCGAGAGGTGTTCACACATAGTTAGACTATGTTGTATTGTTCATTAGAGGGATCAATGGTACTTAATGAGTGATATGTAACTACAGCGGCAAAACGGTAAATTGGCTCAGTTGTACTTACGAGCATTTGTGAAGGGTTATCGTACTCATTATTGGTTATATCCGATGGACACATAAATATATCTGTGGTAAGAAGAGTTCAGTTTTCGGTCTTTAGTGGAATGCCTGGCAGTTAACAGATGGTGTATCTCGTGGCTAAATAATTTAGTCAACTATTCACGTACCGTTGGAGCTTCGAGCCATAGGTCCATAAGGTCCCCTTGGTAGCTTGGATACAAGTTGAGAATCAGTTTTTGGGTCAGTTTGAAATGTTCAAAATGACAAGAGGTTGTTCGATTATATATGATATAATTGAACTAGTTAATTATATATGATATGATTGACTAAATGTATGAGATACATTATTTTGGAGAAAATTGGATTTAAATATGATTTATATCAAGTAGAGGAGAAAACACTATAGTTGATATATGATATTAAACTATAGCTTATGAATATAATATGATTATATTTATTAATTTATTAATTGGACGGTCATGAGATAATTGGCCGGCGTTTTCTTCGAATTCGTGCATTAGTGGGAAGTTCAATTAAGTTCTAGTAACTGAAGAATAAAATGAAAATGGTTTTCATTTTGCAAAAGACACGTATAATCGTTCACTATGTGATAAGCTTTCTATCGCTAAGTGTTTGAGAGCTTGTACAATAGCGCCCGCTTACTAAACGATCGCACATCCGCGCACCCTTTTTCTTAACGATCGCTTACCTTTTTATAGACGATCGCATAGTGTCTGAGCGTAACTAAACGATCGTATAGTTGATCGCTTAGCTTTTACTACACGATCGTGTACCTCGCACTAAATGATCAAGCATCTGACTATACGATAGTCTTTCCATTCTCTCACTTGCTTGATCCTTTGTACACGATAGTCTTTTCTTCTCCCCTCTACCAATTCCATCATAGCCCACCATTTGGATTCTCACTCCGAGAATATTGAGGGCTTCGTGTGGTGATGTAATCCCCATTGCTTGTTGTTCGTGCGAAGCTGTTTGTGTAGACGGCCGAGGTGTTTCTAGACGATTACTTGCTGGACTAGCGAGAGGAGTTCGTTCACAGAGAGAGCGAGTTTTCAAATGAAGAAAAGTCTTCAACTAATATGTTCTCTCGATCTCTTGTTTTTTATCTTTTAAGGATGCCAATAATTTATCGTTATCAATGCATTTGTGTATGTTTAAATGTATATGTATAAATTCTATCACAATGAATTTGAAAGATCTGCTTCCACTCATAGGTACTCTTGTATAAGAGTTCCTTCACCTTCGTGAAAATTGCAAAGACAATAATTGATGTAGATAAAGGGTATTTGTCAATAGAATTTGATGGAGAGGTGAATTCCTTCAACATTTATGACGCCATGAGATTTTCGTTGGAATATTATTCTCTTTGCTCTATTGACACATATGATGAAATAGATTACATTGTTGATTCCATGTTACACAAAAATTCTAATTGTTTGGTAGTCCCTTCTATTCACTATGATTTTGATTTGACTTTTCGTGATTCTTCTCATGCATCTCTTCACTTTCTTGACCATGATAATTCAAATAAAAAACATGTTTCTAATTCTTCACTTCAATTTTCTAAAAAGAATAAGTCTTCTTCAAAAGATGATAATAATAATTATTTCAACAACAAATTTTGCCAAAATGTAAATACTTCAAAAGAAGATTAAAATTTTCAAAACAAAATTTGTATAAATAAAAAACCTTCAATTGATAATTCAAATTCAAAATTTGTTTGTGATACCAAAAACAATACAGGTAAAAGGGATTGAGCCCAAAGCTCTCCCTTCTCCAAAGAAGAGCACAAACCTGGGAAGTTGTTTCAAAAACCCGAGAAGCAAAAACAAAGAAGAACTAAAAATTTTGATGAAGGGCATGCAAACCAAGTCAAATTGGGCTTGCATTTAACGAATCCTTCATACACTTGACACTTCTCTTCACCAACGCCGAGCAAATGACATTAAAAATTTGCAAACAGAATTTTTTTTTTTTTTTTTTTACTTTTTCTTTCGTTTCATTTTCATTTTCTCTTCTTTCTTTTTTCATTTCTCTTTTTTTTTTTCATCCTTTTCATTTTTTTTCTTCTTTATTACTTTTAGCATTTCAAATAAATAGAACAATTTATTCTTTTTTTTTTTCTTTGTAGATTATCTCAATAAAAGAAAAATGAGCTCTCAAATATTAAAAAAAAAAGCAAGAAAATTCTCTTTCAAGCAAATAAATGATTAACAACAAAACCAGGGAAGTTTATTTCTACATCTCTTTCTCTTTTGTTTCTTGAATTCATTTGCTTATTCTAAACATTGAGGACAACGTTTCATCTTAAAGTTGGGGGTAGATAAACATTGCATATTTTTTGGTATTCTCATGTTTTTGTTATTATTTTTTTTAGTATTCTTTTATCAGCTTTAAAAATAGCCTCCCAAAAATTTTTGCATGTCTGAAGCTCTTGAGTATCTGAGCTAAGATTAATAGATTGTTGATTACTTAGATTAATTACATAAATTTTGCGAGTCTGCTATGATATATCACTCATCTCGATGGTATAATTTTGATTATTTGAAAAACATGTCTATTGAATTGTTTATTTTTCAAAAGACTATTTTTGCCTTGAATGCAATAAATTTGTAATTGAATACATGCATGTTCGCACATTCAAAAATCTCATTCACTTTGATTCTATGCATCATTTGTTTTTACTCAATCTCTTGATTCTTATTGATGAAATTTTGACGATGCACTCTTTAAAGCAAGGATGCAAATAAAATTTTAGACCTTCAAAGTTTTTCAAACCAAAATTTGAAACTCGTTTTTCAAAAGAATCTTTCTTTTTCTTTTAACTTTATAAAAAAATTGAATATTTAATCTTTAGATTTATTTAGAACATTTAAACTCTTAGAAATGTCATATCTACTTAATTTTCTTTGTTACCCCAATAGAACAAACTTTGGTCTAAGAACAACCATCTTGTTTTAGAGGCAAGTTTAGACATAGAGGAATAAAAAGGGCCTAGTGTATAAAAATTGCTAGCACAAAAAAAAAAAAAAAAAAAACCTTGCGAATTAACATACCAAATTAACATAACCTTCACTAACGTGTGTGTGTGTGCATAGGTAGAGATGAAAAGAGCTACCTTCATTGTGGTTCTGTTAGGACACACGAGAAAAGAGTGATAGGTTCTCGCCGATGCAAGTGTGAAAACTAGCCCTCTAAGTAAAAGAAATGGCATTTACGTTTTTTGTGTGTGTGAGTTTTAAATAAAAAAGGCACCCTTGTATTAGAATAACCACGGATTGGTGTCCTAATTCTCCCGATGGTCTCGTAGTTTGTAAAGATTTTTGTACATTTTGTCATTACTAAAATAATTGTTATTTTATTTGTATTTACTCATATCCAATAAACTAAGATCTGTAGTTATTTCATGTAATTTAAGCATGTATGTGAGACATACAAATGGATCATGCCTTAAGTAATAACCTAAATAGTCTGTAGTATAAGGATAAAGAAGGGATACCTTATCCTGGTGACATTACGGATACAACCTTCATTGTCGATGTTATAAGTGTTGTAAAGTGCTACAAATGGTCTAATCCTGACCATTTATGTGAAGACATGCGAGTAGAGGTGTCCTATACAAAGAGTTTGTATAAGACCGGACCATGAGATGATTAGTTTGTTTATATACCGTCATTGATAATTGAGACTTACATTTCACTAAAATGACCATAGGTGACATGACCTTAATCCTGAGTGAGCTGGGAAATTTTGCCTATGAGGGCAGTCCTTTGATTAGTATGGGTGAGAGTGGCCAGATTGCCAACTCAACAAGTCTACCTTTTGGGGGATTCGTCTGAGGAGCTGGGAACTCAGCTACACAAGACGGAATTTACTCCTTCCCCGAAACAGGGGTAAGTAGATAAATTGCTCCCTTAAGGGCTAATTCCGGGTCTTCAACATAGTGGCCACACCCTCTCTTTGGAAGAGAGGACTCAGTCATAATAGAACTATGACTTATTGTTCATTAGAGGAATCAATGGTACTTAAAGAGTTAGATGTAACTACAGGGGCAAAACGGTAACTTGGTCTAGTTATACTTACGAGCGATATGTGAAGGGTTATCGTACTGTTGATTGGTCATATGGACATAGAAATATATCTGTAGTGCGAAGAGTGTAGCTGTTGGTCTTTAATGGAGTGACCGACAGTTAACGGATGGTGGATCTCGTGACTAAAGAATTTAGTCAGTTATTCAAGTACCGTTGGAGCTTTAAGCTACAAGTCCATGAGGTCCCCTTGGTAGCTCAATGGGTTCAAGTTGAAAATCAAATTTTGGGTTGATTTGTAGTGTTCAAATTAACAAGAGGAAATTCAATTATATGTGATTTAATTGATTTAATGTATTAGATACATTAATTGGAGGAATTAATATAAATATGATTTATATTAAGTACTATAAAATAGAAAAAGAACTATACTTTATATGTTTCATATGATGAAATATTAAAACTATAGGTTATAAATATAATATGATAAGTTAGTTATCATATTTATTTATAATATATTAATTATATGATAATTAATTCTTTTTCTTTAGTAACAGATTGAGTGGGAGGTTATTGAAGTTTTATGGTAACTGTGAGATAAAAGAAAAATTATTTTCTAAAAATAGTAGTTGATTTATTTCGGATTAATCTCACGAAAAAAACTATCAAGTAAAAAGTGTTTTTACTAAGCGATAGCGTTGAGAGCATACACGATTGAGCAAAGAGTTGACTATACGATAGTTACTCGCTGATCGAGTAGTAAAGTCCGTATGATAGGCTTCATCTTCTAAACGATCGAGTACATCGTCTATACGATAGACAGTCTTCTTCTCCCACTTACTCGATCGTTTACCTTCTGTCTTCCTCAATCCAAGATCATACAAAGCCCATAACACCTAGATTCTCACACTAAGAATACCAAGGTAACACTGGTGTTCTAATTTAGTTCGTGGATCGAGTTGGACTCGATTGGGATCGAGGCTCATTCAGACGTTCGTGAATGTTGTGTTCTGTTTGTTACGTTCGAGTGCTGCTTTGGATGCATTGGAGGCTGATCGAGGGATACTTGAAGAATAGTTCTTCAAAGGTACACATACTCTATCCTTTGTATCCTCTTGTATCATACTATAATTTCTGTTTATGCATAATCTGTTCGTTTCCGTTTAAGACTGTAATTATTGTGTTCATTCTGAATGGAATTTGGAACGTTCCACTTCCGTTGCTCGTGGAGATCTCTGTTTTGATTTCCTTCAAGTTAGGTATATCATAGACTGATAACCTGACCAGTGTAGGGTGAAGAGGAATTGAAAATTGGATATCTTCTTTCTATTAGTTTAGGCCTTTAAGTAAACTAAAACTAGGTAGTTTTTTCTTTTATGATTTTGCAAGAAAAAGACATTTTCTTTTCAAAATAAGCTTCAATCTTTTGTTAGCAAAACTTTGAATTTTTAAATGCTTGCTTATATCCTTACTTTCTCGATTGTTGAGAAAAGAGATGAGAATCAATTCATCGTGTAAAAACACTTGAATGTATAGACCATTACGATGTGAAGATGAAAATGTACCAACTAGAATTGGTCAATTTTGAATAAAAGAATGAAACTTTGAATAAACAATAAATGACTCATTTTTACTTGAATGTATGCATATTTGTAGTTTAGACTTGCTCGGGGCGACCAAGAACTAAGTTGGGGGTGTTTTGTTAGGTTTTTAAAGGATGTATATTTTCTATGTTAATTTTCCCAAAATTGTGTTGATTATTCGCTTTAAATGCTAATTTTGTAGGTAAAATGGTCTCTGGGGCATTTAGGAGTCATTACAAGAAAATCATGCCAAAAAAGATATAAAAAAATGACCAAGAAAATCAACCAATTGAAGAGAATCGAGTAAACACCAGAATGCCATTGAGTAAGGTTGTTGAACTGTCAAGCATCGAGTATTTAGCAGAGTACCATCAAATATCGTCAAGTAAAATACCATCGAGTCATCGAGTATTTTATATTTCATACCATCGAGTAATCAATTATCGAGTCATCGAGTTTCTTCTTATTCATCAAATTCTATCGATTAAAGCTATCAAGTAAAGGTCATCCAACATCGAGCATCGAGTATTGCATCATCGTGCATCAAGGATCGAGTATGAAACAAAAAATTCAATGTGTTCATTCTTTTTTTCAGATGTTGACGCGATTCATCCCTGCGCCTCATGACTCTTTGCTGCTGGTATAAATTTTAGTTCAGTTCTTTAGCAAAATGTATCAGAGATCATTTTGAAGAACGAATATCATTTTCGGAAATCATTTTTTTTTAGAGAAAATAAGAGAAACTTCGAGGAGAAAAAGCCATATTTTATAGAGAGACTTCGAATTTCCAAGAGCGATTCTTGTAATTTTCTATGAGATCCGATCGATTTGTATTCAGATTTTGTATCAATATGCAACTATCAATGGATTGCTTGAAGAATTTCATCATTCATGAGTAGGTAATTCTTTTTCATGGAGAGTTATGTAAATTGGCATTTTCTTGAATTTTCTTTCATGTAATTACTTTCTTTTGAATGTTCTTGCTGAGATTTAGAATATAATTGATTAAGATTGAATTGACGATTCAAGATTAATCAATTTTGTATGCAAAAATTACATGGGTCTATAACAAAATTTTAATTATAGTTGCAAGAATTAGTAGTATTAAAAGAAAATATGGACTTCTTTTCCTCTTTTCTTTAAAGAATTTATTAATTTAGAACATTGATGGAATCAATCTTGAATTTTCAGTCTTTTGATTTCAAGATTTGAATAGTTAAGAAAACCCATGAGTTTAATGCAATTTAGGAATTAATTGTGAAATGTCTTTAGGAAGCAATTAAGACTTAGATTAGGGTTAATTGTGAAATTAGCTAATTAGGGCATTGAGAATTTATTCTTAATGAACTATTGAAAAATCTAATTGCATGATTCTTTGTTAAGTCAATGATAGAATTGCCTAATTTATATAAAATCCCAAGATTTCATTCCAATTGAATCTTATATCACAATCTCTCTTATTTCTCTTATTGATAAATTTCCTATATCAATTCTTTGCCTTTTCATTTAGATAGCTTTTAGTTCTTAAAACAAACCCCCCATTTAATCTTTTGTATTTTGGAATTCAAGTAGTCTATTTTAGGCCAATTAATTGTGATTCTCTTGGGATTGACCTCTTACTTCTACTATTACTACGTGTTAGTTCTAGTTATAATTAGTGTTTTATAAATTTAATTTGTTTTGGGTAAGATAGAATTAACGACACATATTTCGCACCAAACACCCTTCACAAATTACTCATAAGTATAGCTAGGCCAAAATTACCATTTTACCCTTATAGTTACATCTAACTTCTTAAGTACCATTGATCCCTCTAATGAATAATTAGTTCTAGCCCAACTATAACCGAACCCTTCTCAGGCAAAGAGAGAGTGTGACATCATATTGTTTAAGCCCCGAAATCAATCTTTAAGGGAGAAATTTCTTTACTTACCTAAACAGTAGGAAATGAATGAATTTCTTATTGTGTAACTGCATTCCCAGCTCCCCAATTAAACGAATCCCTAAAATAGTAGACATAAAATCAGCGAAACAGGCCACCCTCACCCATGCAAATCAAAGGACCGACTTTATAGGCAGGAGTTCACAACTCACTCAGGATTAAGGTCAAGTCATTTATGGTCATCCTAGTAAAATGTAAGTCTCTTCTAGTAACATTGTTATATAGAGAGACTATTCATTTCGTGGTCTGGTCTCATACAAACTCTGTGTACAGAATACCTCTGCTCACATGTCTCCACGTGAATGATTAAGATCAAATTTTGTAGCACTTTATAGCAATTGTAACAACTATAAAGCACTTTATGTTCGTAGTGTCACCAGGATAGGGTACCCAACCTTATCCATCTACTACAGACCTAAGTTATCACCTGTATGTCTCCACATACATATTTAAGTTACATAAGATAACTTTAGATATTAGTTTATTGGTTTTTGTGGGTTAATGCAACTAAATGTTAAATGAAATACTTCTTATTTTATTAGATAAATAAATTATTTGTACAATACAATTACAAACAACAAAACCATGAGATTTAAGACATTAACCCCAACAATCTCCCACTTGACCTAAAGTTAGTGGGGTGTACATAATAAAGTAAAAAGCAGTACATAGTACACAAAAACCAATAAACTAAGGCATACAATACACGCCCAGTAAAATTTCTCACTTGCCCTAGTATAGATGCGACCTGTCTCATAGACTCTGACTCTCCAAGTAACCCTTAAGCACCTTAGCCACGAGGGTCTTTGTAAACGAATCAACAATGTTGTGCTCTAAAGCAATTTTCATGACGATCATGTCGTCTCGATGAACAATCTCCCAAATTAGGTGATACTTACACTCAATATGCTTTCCATGCTTATGACTCCTAGGCTCTCTGAAATTAGCCACAATACTACTATTATCATAATCAACATTTGTTAATTATGGGTACATCCACTAAAGACTAGAGATGTTCAATTTCCCTGTGGGGCCCTACCTCGAACGGATTGGGGATTCTCGAATTGGACGGGGAATGAGAAGGGAGTGGGGGAAAAAAATTCTCCATGAGCTAAACGAAGGTGGGGACGGAGAATATTCCCCGCCCCCGCCCCGATTAGCTTTTATATATTTATTTAGTATACTTATTTAATGTTGTGTTGTTATTATTATATAAACATTACATTTAAATTTCAAGTTTGATTGTTTATTGGTCAAGATAATGAATATGTTTAAATTGAATATTTACATTTAGATTATATATGTGAATAATTTGATTTATATTTATTTCTTTTTACTAAAAAAGTTTATTAGTTTTTTAGGCCAAAATTTGAGTAATTTATCTTTAAATTCAAATTGTCATATAAAACTAACTATGATAAACAATTTAGTAATAGAGTTAATGGAAAAATTCCCCGCGAGGAATACCCATCCCGATCCTTATGAGAATTCACAGGGATGGAAAATGAAATGAAGGGCAGGGATGGAAACGAGGATGGGGAATAACATTCCCGACCCTGCCCCGTCCCGTAGACATCTTTACTAAAGACCCACAACTGCATTACTCTCACTACAGATATATTTCTATGTCCACAGATATAGACTAATAATAGCAAGATAGTCCTTCATGAGTGTTCGTAGCACCAGTTGGGTCAAATTACTGTTTTATCCTTAAGTTACCTTTGTATCCCTAAGTACCAATGCTTCTCTAATGAACAACCTATTTATGGTCCAACCATTAAACAGAAACCCCTTCGGGGCATTGAAAGGGTAGGGTCCTTTTTTCAAGTTCCGGAGACACCACTTAAGAGAACGTTCATCTACTTACCTTAAAGTCAGGAAAGAGTGAAATCCATCTTGTATTATTATGTTTCAAGCTCCCCACTCGGCCTTGTCACTAAAATGATAGGTTTATTGAATTGACAAATTGGCTACTCTCACCCATACAAATCAAAGTACAATCCCTCGTGAACAGGAGTTCATAATACACTCAAGATCAAGACTGAGTTGCATAGGTCATCTTATTGAAATAGAAACTTAACTAGTCAACGGTGTTACATCTAGTGGTTACTATTTCGCAGTCCGGTCTTATGCAAATTCATTGCATAGGATACCCCCACTCGCATGTCGCTTACATGAATGCGTTGGATTATTGCATTTATATCAAATACAAATTGACATATCCATAGTGTCACCAGGATACCCAACCTTATCTCTATACTATAGACCCTTCAGGCTGTATCTTGAACATTGATCCATGTATGTCTCCACATACAATTCAAGACTCATAAGGCAGCCTAAGATGTCAGTTTATTAGATTTAGGGTAATTAAGACAAAATAGAATACAACAGAATCAACAAAATTTATTGAAATAACATCGATAACTCTTTATTGATGACGGTCAATTAATTACATTTACTATCTATGAGTTTTAGGGCATAAAACCCAACATATATATATCATATATTAAACCATATGTTATATCAAATATAACATATAACCTATAGTTTATATTATATCACCTACAATATAATCTATATTTTAATATTCTCTCATTTAACCTATAATATTTAATATGAATCATATTCATATTAATTTTAACCTATAGTGTTTATATGAATCGCATTCATATAATTAATATTCGAATCATATTAAAATATTTATTTTCTCTTAAATAAAACTTTATATTATACTGTATCATATTCATAATTCTCTCTATTAGTTTGAACAATTCAAATTAATCCAAAATTAATTCGATTCTCATTAATCCCAATTGAGCGAACAAAGGGACCTTATGAACTTATAGATTGAAGCTCCAATCATACTTGATTAATTAATTAATTAAACTTTTTAATTAAATTAACCAACTTCAATTAGTTGCAGGTCACTCCTGAAGGATGGCAGCTGCACTATTTGCACTATTGATATGTTTTTGTGTCCATTAAATATAACCAATTTATAATGCATTGACCCTTCACAAATTACTCGTAAGTACAACTGGGCCAAAATTACCGTTTTACCCTTGTAGTTACATCTAACTCCTTAAGTATCACTGATCATTCTAATGAACAAAAAGCTATAGTCCAACTATAACCGAATCCCTTTCAGACCAGGAGAGGGTGTGGCACCACATTTTTCAGGTCTCAGAATCATCCCTTAATCGAGCAATTCTCTACTTATCCTAATAGTAGAGAATTAGTGAATTTCTTCTTGTGTAGCTACATTCTTAACTCCCCAATAAGACGAATCCCCAAAATGGTAGGCATATTAAGTCAGCGAAACAAGTCACTCTCACCCATGCAGTGTTGGGATTGATGTCCTAATTCTCCCGGAGTCTCATTGTTTGTAATGATACACATTGTTTGATGAATAAAATAATTGTTATTTTATTCTGACATTTACTCATATCCAATAAACAAAGCTCATTGGTTATCTTATGTGAACTTAATAATGTATATGTGATATACAAGTGGATCATGACTTAAGTGATAACCTAAATAGGTCTGTAGTATAAGGATTAAGGTGGGATACCTGATCCTGGTGACACTACGGATATGACCCGCTTTGTAGAGGTTTGCAAGTGTTGTAAACTAATGCAGACGGTAGATCCTGACCATTTATGTGGAGACGTGCGAGCAGGGGTGTCCTATACAAAGAGTTCTTATAAGACCAAACCACGAGACGACTAGACTTTGTATATAACACCGTTGATACTAGAGACTTACATCTCACCTAAACGACCATAGGTGACACGACTTCAATCCTTAGTGTTTTGGGAACTCTTGCCTTTGAAGGTGGTTCTTTGATTAATATGGGTGAGAATGGCCAGATTGCCAACTTAACATGCTTACCTTTTTGGGGACTTGTCTGATCTGGGAGCTGGGAACTTAATCTACAAGATGGAATTCACTTCTTTCTTGAATCAGGGATAAGTAGAGAGATTGCTCCCTTAAGGGTTGATTCCAGGGCTTGAACATAGTGATCATAGCTTCTCTTTAGAAGAGAGGACTCAGTCATAGTAGGACTTTGACTTATGTTCATTAGAGGGATCAATGGTACTTAAGGAGTTAGATGTAACTACGGGGCATAACGGTTATTGGCTCAACTGTACTTACGAGCGATCTGTGAAGAGTTATCACACTGCTGATTGGTTAAGATGGACACATAATATGTCTGTGGTAAGAAGAGTTCAGCTGTTAGTCTTTAGTGAAGTGTCTGGCAGTTAACGGATGGTGGATCCCGTGACTAAAGAGTTTAGTTAGTTATTCACGTACCGTTGGAGCTTTGAGCTACAGAACCGTAAGGTCCCCTTGGTAGCTCAATGGATTTAGTTGAGGATTAGTTCTTGGTATTGATTTGAAATGTTCAAATTGACAAGAGGTAATTCGATTATATATGATATGATCGGTATGATGTATGAGATACATCTAGTGGATGATTAATGTAAATGAGATATACATTAAATACCATGGAATAGAAAAAGAACTATAGTTTATATGTCTCATGAGATGAAATATTAAAATTATAGGTTATAAA
This sequence comes from Benincasa hispida, assembly GCF_009727055.1. Classification (NCBI taxonomy): domain Eukaryota; kingdom Viridiplantae; phylum Streptophyta; class Magnoliopsida; order Cucurbitales; family Cucurbitaceae; genus Benincasa; species Benincasa hispida. The sequence continues at coordinate 9,951,210 of NC_052349.1, read as the reverse complement.
TATATTATGATAAGTTAGTTATTATTTATATTTATAATAATATTAATTATTGGATAATTAAATCTTTTTCTGTAATAACCAATGGAGTGGGAGGTTATTGGTGGTTTCGTGGTAACCGTGAGATAAAAAGAAAATTGATTTTCTAGTTTTAATAATGTTGAAGTTTGAGCTTTTGTGAATTCTCTATTGGAAAATTAATCTCACGGTAGTTGTCAAGTAAATACGATTTACTAAGCGACAACTCAACTTGGACCAAGGTAAACGATTGTGTAGTTTTTGTAGGCGACAGACACGCAACTAAGCGATGAGCTAAACGATCGCTTAGCTTTTGCTAGACGATCACTTAGCTTTTGCTAAACGATTGGGCATCGACCTATACGATAGGTTCATCTATCTCCCACTTACTAAATCGTTTACACAATTGTTGATTCCTCCGTCTTCTGCCTCAAACCACGTTCACACAGAGCCCACCCCTCGGATTCTCACACCGATAATACCAAGGTAGCCTTCTTGGTGGTGTCATACTTAACTCGACACCGTCGAGGTTCTGTGGAGGTTGTTCGTGCTCTTGGGGTGTTTGTGACCGAGGCGATCATTGAGTTCGAGTTTGTGGTGTACGTGCTGCGTAGCGGTCGTGTTGTTCGAGCGTTCAAGGTTGCTATGTTCGAGCGTTCATGATCAATGAGTGTGGAGATGAGTCTACAAATGTATGTAGAGTTCTGCTTGATCATTTGTATTTTCATGCTGTAATTTATGTAATGAATGCATAACCGTATGTTTCTGTTTATGACTGTAATTGTAATGTTCATATATGATTGTAATTTAGAATAATCTTTCTGCTGCTCATGTAAATCCTTGTGTTCGATTTCCTTCATGCAGATCAAAGGACCGTCTTCATATGTAGAAGTTCACAACTCACTCAGAACTCAAGTTAAGTCATTTATATTCATCCTAGTGAAATATGAGTCTCTTCTAGCAACGGTGTTATATTGAGGACTATTCATTTCGTGATTCTGTATTATACAAACTCTTTGTATAGAATACCCCTGCTTACATGTCTCCACATGAATGATCAAGATTAGATCATTTGTATTATTTTAAAATAATTGTAACAACTACAAAGCAGGTCGTATTTGTCGTGTTACCAGAATCAGGTATCCAACCTTATCCATCTAATATAGATCGTTTAAGTTATCACTTAAACATGATCCACTTGCGTGTCTTCACATACATGTTTAAGTTAGAGAAGATAACACTGGATCTTAGTTTATTGGTCTTTGTTGGTTAATGAAACTAAATGTCAAATAAAATACTTCTTATTTTATTAAATAGTTTTTTTGTATAATACAATTACAAACTACAAAATCACGAGATTTAGGGCATCAACTGTAACATTGATAAACTTCATCGATATTTTAGAAAGGGAAAACTTATGTTCATATCAAATTACCACTCATTGGGCTTTAGCTCATGCTTTCAATGTTTTATGTTCCCCCTCGATAGCAATCAAGTTCCAAAAACAAGTTGAGTTGTCAACTGCCACACGACGATAGTTTCCCGCTGCGTTGTAGGTTTATATATTTTGGGGTCTTAGTTTTGATAGACTGCATACCATTACTAAATGTACATGAGTTTTTGGAATATGAGACATAAAAGTAGTGGTTTAGTTGCGTAGTTGTGAAAGTGTTTCTGATGAACATAAACTCTGTTGATAATCTCTGTGTGTATATATATATATATATAAAACTTCTTGTACTCCTTTTCATTTTTGCTTTGATGATAGATGGTGAAATATTCAACACTTTTTTTCCCTTTTCCAGTTCTTTAATTTTTTTTTTCAGGTAATGAACTAGTTGCATCAGTAAATGGAGAGTCTAGAAAGCTATCTTCCCAATCAAAAGTAGAAATAGTATTTGAATTGATATGAGATATATCTTCCATGCTAGTTTTTACCCTTTTTTGTATTAATGCTAAAGAAATAATTGGAATAGAGGGTTTATCATTGAGTTTCTTGGTCTCCATGATATTTTGTAAAGCTTCTGAAAATGGAGGTTTTGATCTTGTTTCAGGATCATTTACTATACTGATATCGGCCTCTTTTGTCTTATGGTCAGATTTATTTTTTGGGAGGTCCCTGTGGTTTTTTCCTCATTTTTTTTTCATACGATGGTGGTGGAGTCTTCTTCTTGAATTGGGTAGGTCCTTGATATTTCAATCGAGGACCATATTGAAGTAATTCTTTATCCTTTTCTTTTGATCTATCTTGCCAGGTCTTGATTAAATGGCTAATGTGACCACACATGAAACACAAATATGGGAGTCTGTCATAGCGAATGTTGAACCATTGGCCCTCTGGATGAGAGGTTGATTTAATTTTAATTTCACGCTTAAGAGGTTTTGAGATATCTGTTGCTACACGAATCCTCATGTCCCCCCACCCTCCAGCAAAAATCATCTTGATATGCATCAACCTCGATGAATATTCCTAACATGTTTCCATTTTTTTCAATCATATCGTTGTTATGATATCCAAGAGAAAGATCTAACATCCTCATCAAAAAAGTGATTTCCTTGAATTCGTAATATGAGATACATAGGTCAGCCTTTGGAAATTCAATAGCAAAAAGATGTTTGTCAAAGATCCAAGGACCGGAATTGAAGACCCATTCTTTATCTTGAGCATAGTTGAATTTGAAAAAGATAAGATTTTGGCCTAGAGACTCAATGGAAAAACCCATTTTTGTCTTCCAAGCATTTGTCATAGCATTCTTTATCATACTTATAGCTACAAAATTTTGAGAAAAAAATTTCTCCAATAGCAGAAGTTTAGATGGAAATTATTTTTCTGTGGCATATCAAGAACACAATCTTCCTTTAATGCTTTTTCATCATCTGTTAGTCATAGTTTTTTCCAATTCTTCATCAAATCTTCTACATTCATGATTGAAAGTATTAAGAAAAAAAATACTAAAAATAGGACCGTTTGAAAAGCCGGATTAAACCTCACATAAAAGAGGATTCTTGAAGGGATCTTGGTTTTTGGAACCTCACCCTTTCTCTGAAGTACGTAATTTTTTTTTTAAAAGTGTTTCAAATTCCTCTAATAAATCGTTGTTGAAAATAATGTTAACCAAACACTATGTTCCTAAGTGTTCGATGAATTTTTAAACCAATTGTGGTATGAATTTAATGGACTTGAATTTTGACACAGTTATTCAATGATCAAATTGTCCATTAGTCCAACTTATATTTGTTTAAACTTTACTTCATCGGTAACAATAAAATTTCAAAGATTTTTACATAGTTTTCTATAAAATTAAGTAGCATATCAGTGAAAATTGAATTGGGGGTAAAATTTTAATATTTATTTTAATTTAAGGTCAAAATCGAAGAAACTAAAAATTTTAGTTGTAAATTAATACAAGGTCAAAATAAATTTACGTTATTTTACTGATTTAAAAATCATAACGGTTAATTGTAAAAGAATGTTTGACTTGTAATTCACAAAATAAATGCGCTTTTTTTTTTTTTTTTTCTTTTCTTTTCTTTTTTTTTTTTTTTTTTTTTTTTTTTTTGGTAGGGAAAAAGAAACAAATATGATTATTGTCTAAAAAAAAGAAAGTTATATTATGTTTAGGTCAGGTAGATAAATGAGTTACTGAAAATAGATTGAATTATATTTATTAGGCTTTTATTGACAATTTTAAATCAGTCACAATGGAATTGGAATCCAGAAGTCAAATCCCATGTTTATAGAGTTTTTATTTATTATAGAGTTTGAATTGAAATTGGGAAGTAGCATTTGCATGTGATGGCATTATGGGCAACTCTTCCTTCACGCGCCTACAACAACACGCGCCATAGCTCCATCACGTGGGCCCTCCGACATCTGAAAAACCTATGGATATAACCAATTTGCCTCGTGATGTGGAGCTGTCAAGGACCGGTACAACCATTGGGCCCCACTTCCTTCTGGTCCCACTGCACGTGATTTCGAGTAGCATAATCATGAACTGATAATTTATTGCGCGTGACATTCACATCAAGCGCGTGGACATGTACTCGGTCAACGAGCGGGAAAGCCGCTTTTTTTTTTTTCTTTTGAAGTTAAAAAGAAAAGAAAAGAAAAGAAAAAACTCAACTGAACTGCTTTTCGGGTTAACCATGGTAAAACTTTTTTTGACGCAACCATGGTTAGTTTGTGGGGGTTAAAAAAGTTAAAACCCTAACAAGAGGGTTACAGAAAAGCCATTTTATCATGATTGAGCCAATAGCCTCTCTGACATTAGTGATGATTAAATCTACACCCCTCGTGTCTCTCTCTCTCTCATTTTATTTTATTTTATTTATTTAATTCTCCTTCTTTTCTTCCTGTATATATAGTCCCATCCATGCTTTTACACTGCTGCAAATTACCAGCAAAAGCTATGACATTTCTCTGCTGCACCGTCTGCCCAATTTTCCCACCATTTTCTTTCCTCTCTGCTTTCCCGGAATCCAAACACTAAATTAATTACTCATACTTCTTTCTCGTCCTTGCATTTCGTTTCGTTTCGTTTCCTTCTATTCTCTTCTGTTCTGTATAGTGTTTGATTCTTGGAGGAAGAACAGAGAATGGGCGGAAGAGATGATGAGTTGGGGCTGAGTTTGAGTTTAGGGTTTGGAGTTACGACTCACATGCAGAGGCCGTCCAATAACTCCATGCATAATCATCTCCGCAAGAGTTCTTGGAATGAGCATTTTCAATTTTCTGGTAATTTTGTTGATTTCGTTTGTTGTTGTTAGCTTTTCATTCGGTTTTTTTATTTTTATTTTATTTCTCTACTTTCTTTGTTTTAGAGTTTTTGTGTTGGATCTGTGATTATTTTGAACGATTGTATGTTTCTTCTTCGATTTCGCGATTATCGTTCGTTTCTGAAAGAACTGATGATTTTGATAATTTACGCTGACTGAGTTTCTGAACCGTCGTTACTGTTTTCTTGTTTAGATCGGAACGCCGATTCGAGGTCGTTTCTTAGAGGAATCGACGTGAATCGGCTGCCGACGGGCATGGACGGCGAGGAAGAGAACGGCGTTTCATCTCCGAACAGTACGATTTCAAGCATCAGTGGAAAGAGGAGCGAGAGAGAAGCGGTCGGAGATGAGGCAGAGGCTGAAGCGGAAGCGGAGGCGGAGAGAGCATCGTGCTCGCGAGGGAGTGACGATGAAGACGGCGGAGGCGGCGACGGCGACGCCTCGAGAAAGAAGTTGAGGCTATCGAAGGAACAGTCGATGGTACTTGAGGAGACCTTCAAAGAGCACAATACGCTCAATCCAGTAAGTGGCAATTTGGTCATTTTCGTACGATTCCTCTCTGCTCGGTGGGAAGGGATCGATTCCCTTCAACTTCATGTAATATAAATGATTGGTGGCAATTTCCGTAATTATTGCGTCTGACGAGGGCGTTTTAGTCAAATAGCTGAACGTTTTAGTCAAATATGCGGTTCAGTTATAATCAAAATATCTAATTGCACTTAATTGACATAATTAGGTTTTATTGAGAAACTTAGGCATTGTTTGAATAGTTTAATTTTTATCCGATAACCACTAAAATAGTAAATATTTAAATAAAAACATTTTTTTAAAAAAACATTTTTTTTTTCTTTTGAGTGAATCCAAACCGACCTTCTGTTACATACATTTACGGTTAATTCAACTTTAAAGTTAATTTGTTCGTTTATTTATTTTGCTTTATGTTTTTCTATAAATGTCAGAAGCAAAAGCTGGCACTTGCAAAGCAGTTGAATCTGAGACCAAGACAAGTGGAGGTGTGGTTTCAAAACAGAAGGGCAAGGTGAGTAAATTTTACTTACAAAGTCGGGGTACTATGGACATTTTACACTGTGGTTAGAGAACTTAGAAGTCAATTCATTCCACATCCAGGGCTAGAATCGTAATCTCGTTAAAAGCGGAGGAGTTGTTGCTTTCGTAATTAATAAATGCTCTGCCTCCTGCATTTAAGTAGGAGGGTCAAAATTGTCATATAAAGATTGTTGCATCCATCATCAATGATATTCTTTCTCATCACAGATTTTTTAAAATACATATCCCTAATTCCCATTCGTCCAATTGCACGTGACCAAATTTTTTAAAATTTTAAAATTTTAAAATTTTGAACTTTTTAATTTTTATTTTTCAAAACTCATGAGTTGCTCAATTTTAATAAGTATATTTTCGATAAATCTTAAATTTAGCCAGTAAAAAACCTTATGATATCTATTAACATATTTCGGTAAAAATTAACTTTAACTAAATTGAAATTCTTTAAGTAGAGACCAAATGGTGATTTACTTATTATTATTATTTTAATTGGAATTAGAATAGTTTAGTGGGATTAATTGGTGTGGAAATTGGATGGGGCAGGACCAAATTGAAGCAAACAGAAGTAGATTGTGAGTACTTGAAGAGGTGCTGTGAGAATCTAACAGAGGAAAACAGAAGGCTACAGAAGGAGGTGCAAGAGTTGAGAGCACTCAAGCTTTCTCCACAGCTCTATATGCATATGAATCCTCCTACCACCCTCACCATGTGCCCTCAATGTGAGCGTGTGGCGGTTTCTTCGTCTTCTTCGACCTCAGCTGCTACGACCACACGCCATCCAGCAGCAGGTGGTGTGCAGCGTCACTCTGTGGCCATCAACCCGTGGGCGGTGTTGCCAATCCAACGTTGATCTGTTTCTTGTGTTTCCTTATGGGGAATTTTGAGTTAATTAATGACTATGGAGGATGGAAAATTTTGTTTTGGAGATGCTGGTAGTGGTTAGGTTTGTTAGCTCTGCCCAATTCTCTCCTTTAATGAATTAAGTTAGATTTTGCGAGTGAGAGAGGGAAGGACAGTGAAATCATATGGTCAAATTAAGATCAATGGAGACCCTTTTCTTTCTCACGGACAATATAAGTGCTTAAAACAAGTAAATAAGTTATTGATATTGAATATATTTGACATATGGTTAGATATAGAGGGAAAATGCCACTTTAGCAGAAAGCGATTGTTTAATTATACGGCCAGATACATTTTAAAAGGATGTATATCCTCCCACCCTACATGGCACGTTGAACTCATAAAAAGGAAATATNATATATTTATCATACATCTTGAAAAGAATGGCCAGAGGGGATTTCTGATATTGTTATCCAAAGAAGCTTTATTTCATTGGAAGTTTCTTCTGGGTCGTCTTGATGCCGAAAATTGATTCTAATGGTAAAATTCGAGTAATTCTGATTGCTTATATATAGATTTGATATTATGTAATGGATATCTAATCTCATAACAAAACTTCATTAATCCACAACATCGCTAAGTTATTATACTTTGAACGATTACAACTCCACCTTGCCAAAATGACTACCAATGTCAAATATGCTTGACTTAACTTATCCATGAATTGTCATTATGACTTTGTACTGCTACTACTAGGCTTCTGTCATGTTCTCTATGGATTCTCTGAGTTCAGTTAAGACTCCTCAATGGGTTTTCCTAATCCGTCTAGGCTATTTCGTGGGTCATCTGAGTTCTCTCTAAATTCTCTTGTGGGTCATCTGAGTTCACTTTAGGTTTCGAGCAATTCACTTGAACTAACCTTTAAGTTTTAAAGTTACAGGTGACCGTTGGTCGGATGTAAGTCTCATTTACCTTGGTATCTCAACTTGTGCTTATATCTCTATTTTTATGTCTTCTATCTCTTTAGACTTTTAGTCGGCCTAACTCGTCTCTACCAATAACACACAAAAGGAAAACCCATATCGAAATAAGATGAAAAGAACAAATTCTATGGGCCAACACAAGCATGGGCTTTGATAAATCAGATATATTGTGGGCCTTCTTGTGCTTGGAAAAAGTCTCGATTGCAAAAAGGAAAGTGGAGTGTATATTCAAAGCTGCCAACCTCAAAAATAGTTAAATAAAATAAATAAAATAAAAACGTCTCATTTTTAGCATATTGACATTGACATTGCTTTGAAATTATACTTTGAAGTTTCCTTGTGTTGTATTGAAAAGAATATTTGAACTATTATCTCTTCTGAATTACATCTCATTCTTGGTTTTTAGATAAAATTTAATGTCAATATGACTTCAAAATACTCTACTCATATATTTTTCTAGGAGATTTTCTCTCTTTTTTCTTCAAGAGAGTAATTGAATAACTATTCACGATCATGAATATATACATAAATTATTGGGATGAAATAATCAACTCAAGAAAATGATTACCATAATTTGAAATAATTATATAAATATTTGATTGTATTTTTCAAAATTTATTTAATTCGAATCTTATTCGAGATTTAGTTTTCAAATTTTACATTTTCAATATTTAAAGGCTACTAAAAATTTTTTGAGTGGTGAATAAAAATAAAGTTAAAAACTGAATGGCCTAAGTCCGATAAAAAAAACTTGAATGCCTAATTATTTTAATTAGAAAATTAGTGACCGGACAAAAAAGATGACAACGAAGTTAAAGGATTAAACATGTATAACATACTTTAAGAAAAATATTAAATATTTACAAAACTTTTCAAAATTTAAAAAAATAAAAAAAGAAATGGTAATAATCTTAGCCGTAGATGGGTCATTTGCGGCGATAGTGGATAAATGGCATTTCGGAAAAATCGTAAAAGGGCGCCATAAGAAATGAGATAACATACGATCTTAGTTAGAAAACTGAAGATAATGCCTTCGGAATAACGGGAAAACGGCCATGCCATAGCGTTTTCCGCCATTTTATTTGCAGAAGATATGCTTATTACTTGCTCAACGCCCTCTCTTACCTCCGGCCATTCTATTTCTTGTAAGATCCATTCCACTCCCTATCTTCTTCTTTCATATCTTCAATATGCGATGAAATGTACAGAGATTAATTCTTGCATTCTGGGTACTTTCTACCTTTGTATATTCACAATGAACTTTGTTATTAATTGGGTTATTTCGATTGATTTTTCTCTTGATTGAAGTCAGATTATCAATATTGTTGGCAATTTGTTTCGTATCATCTTCCTTGCTTTGCTCAATAGTTGCTTGTAGAAGAGGGAGTGCGATTTATCGCCTTTAGTGATCCCTCCTTCCCCTTCTGCAAGTTCATTTTTTCGTAGTTGAGCTTATCTAAGCTATTCATTTACCAGAATATATATTGATTATTGTATTGGTATAATTAAATTTTCGGGTACCTGAGTTTTTAGATTCAGGGGTGATTTAACAGGGTATAAAGTAAGAATTCTTATGTACCTCCGAAATTTTATTTCATTCCCAATTATAGGGACAATGGATTCCCTCCACGTATCTCCACAATGGTATGATATTGTCTACTTATCCTTGTGACTTTGCTTTTGATTTCTTCTAAAAAAAACCTCATACCAATGAAGATAATTGTCCTTACTGATTGTTTCCTTCTCTAACCAATATGCGATTTTGTTTGCACTCCTAACAATATTGACTCTCATTTATCAGTATTTTCTTTTAAGAACATAAATGAGGAAGTGTTAAAGATATGTTTGGGAGTGATTCTAAAATGGTTAAAATCATTTTTATCATTTTCAAAATTACTCGTAAAATGCTTTTAATCTTTCAAAATCAATTTTAATAGTTTAAAAAATGTGTTTAAAAGTATAAAACTAAACATTTAATTGATTTTGAGTCATTAGAAGTGTGTTTAACATGATAAAAATAATTCAATCATTTCAAAATCATTCCCAAGCCTGTACTTACAAGAATTGTTATAATTACATTTACAATAATCTATTAACTTAAGCCTTTGGTTCAATAGTTAGTTAACAGATAAAGTGGCAATTTCACTGTTTTTAAATGCATGCCTCATTGAATTGGGTTGAATATTGTATTGGTTCATCTCTGCCTGTTCCTTTGGTTTTATGAGTCTATTGACGCCCTCTGGCAGACAGGGCCTTTTCAGGATGTGCAACATCAAGAGCTTTCATAACTCAAATCAAGCAAGTACAGCGCCACTGCTCATGTCATAGTTTCAATCACAGCCGGTTAGACTTTGAGTATTGGTTGATGATCGTGATTACTGATTTGTATTTCATAGTGAAGAAGGTATCTTGTGATCATATTATAAATGCTGACCAGAAAATTTTCTGTGCATGCTCAGCAGAGAGAATTCTTATATATCGTTATCCAATGAGGATTCCAGGCGAAAGATTCTCCTATTTTTCTTATCAACTACAGCTTTGTTTCCAACTCGGCATTCTTCTGCCAAGACGAAGAATAAGAATCCATATGATGAAAGACGCTTACTAGAGCAAAACAAACGGAGACAAAGGGAAAACAATGCACCTGATGACTTTCCAAGCTTTGTCAGAGAAGGTATAGATCATGCTTCTATATCATAGCCCTATCAGGGTATCTTCAAGGCATTGCCTTTCTAAATGTAACTTTGATGTATTTCCTGGAAAGAACAGAGAGTAAATCAAGTCAAATGCATATTAAACATTACAGATTTTTATCATGTGTGGCTCAGGTTTTGAGGTTAAGGTTATAGCACCAGAGACCTATGTTAAACGTGACTCTGGGCTCATATATTGGGATATCGAAGTTGGTAATGGTGATTGCCCCAAGGATGGTCAACAGGTTTGATTTTCTTCTCTTCATAACTACAATATCTTTTCTTCAATTTTCTTGCAGAGACAATATCTATCTTTTAGTGGTGTAATATTCAGGATTAGCAAACCAATACGGTATAGTTTCAAAATTCCCTTTATACTGTGAAATGAAGTGTTGGCATTCTTATTATGCCTTAACTTTGGCATCTAACACATATTTCTATCCTTAGATGATAATTGATAAAATGGGCTGGAAGGGAGTTTAGCATGCATTCAGTTGAATATTGTTTGGCTAGCCCATTCGTTTGTTGCATTTTATGGTGTCAATGTGGATTGAGAGTTCATTTTTGTTAGAGAGAGGGAGAGAGAGAGAGAGGAGAAGATGAGTCGAAAATTTAGATTTCCAGGAAATGAATTCCAATCTCTGATGTCAGCCAACAAGATTGGCACCTTAAAGATTGTTCATGTAAGAAATCCTAGAAGGTGATGTAGCCTAAGAGATAAAAGGAGAACTTTCTCTAAGAATTAAATCAAAGTCTTTATTATGAATCAAAAGTTGTCAATACAAGAAGACAATCTTTCTATTATAGAGAATCGGAAAGCAAACTAATCCTAATCCTAATCCTAATTAATCAACAAAAGCAATCCTAATTATTGAAATAAAGAAGGTTAGAAGAAAGATGTGGAAAACCCTAGGTCAGGGAGAAAAAACCACGATAGAAGAATTTTTATTATTTTCCACACATTAAAACACCACAGACACAATGTATAAGTAGACTCGAGCAAACCCAAAAATAGTAGAGACAAGTAAAAAAACTAAACCACCCTTAGGGCAGATACGACATTTTCAACACTCCCCCTCAAGTTGGGGCGTATAAGTCAAATAAGACCCAACTTGCTAATACACGTATCGAAGCTTTGCCTTGGTAGCCCTTTAGTGAGAATGTTAGCAGCTTGTTGACTAGAAGGAATGTAGGGTGTGCAAATACTGCCTCTATCCAACTTTTCTTTAACGAAGTGTCTATTGATCTCCACATGTTTAGTTCTATCATGTTGCATAGGGTTGTTAGCCATACTTATAGTTGCCTTGTTATCACAATAGAGTTTCATAGGAGTATCGCTATCTTGATGGAGATTAGATAAGACGTTTTTTAACCACACCTCTTCACAAATTTCCAGACTCATAGCCCTATACTCTGCTTCAACGCTACTTCTAGCAACCACTCCTGTTTCTTACTTCGCCAAGTCACGAGATTACCCCATGCAAAGGTACAATACCCTGACGTTGATTTTCTGTTAGTAACAGATCCTGCCCAATCAGAATCAGTGTACACCTCAATGCGTCTTCTGTCATGTTTTCTGAACGTTAGGCCCTTTCCTGGAGTAGATTTCAAATATCTCAGGATTCGAGTAATAGCCTCCATATGTCTTTTGTAAGGTGCCTGCATAAATTGACTAACCACACTGACGGCATAGGATATATTTGGTCTAGTATGAGACAAATAAATTAACTTTCCTACCAGACGTTAGTACCTTTCTTTATTGATAGGAACTTCGTCAGCTGAGTCTCCTAGCCTAGCGTTGGCTTCAACAGGGGTGTTAATAGGTTTACAACCAGTCATACCCGTTTCTTTCAACAAATCAAGGGTATACTTTCATCGAGACACAAATATTCCTTCTCTTGATCTTGCCACCTCCATCTCATGAAAATATTTTAAACTCTCGAAATCTTTAATCTCAAATTCACCTGCCGTTCTCTGTTTTAATCTGGTAATCTCAGCGGTATCATCCCCTGATAAAACAATATCATCAACATACACGATCAGGACAACCACCTTCCCTCATGCAGACTTCTTTGTGAACAAGGTATGATTTGAGTGTCCCTGAATAAAACCTTGGGACTTAACAAAGGTGGTGAATTTGTCAAACCAAGCTCTCAGAGACTGTTTCAAACCCCGAAGGAGGATTCATATAGACCTCTTCCTCTAATTCACTATTTAAGAACACATTCTTCACATCAAGTTGATGGAGAGGCCAATCTTTGTTAATAGCCACCGAGAGAAGAACCTGAATCGTGTTTAGTTTTGCCACTGAAGAGAAAGTTTTTGAGTAATCAATCATGTACGTCTGAGTAAACCCTTTAATTACCCACCTTGATTTGTATCTATCAAATGTTCCATCAGACTTATACTTAACAGTGAATACCCATTTGCACCCGATAGTCTTGTGCCCTTTAGGGAGAGCCACAAGATCCCATGTCTTATTCGTCTCAAGAGCTTTCATCTCGTCCATAACCGCTGCCTTCCATTCGGGAATTTCCATGGCCACATTCACATTGGTCGGTATTGTTACAGTATCCAGGTTAGTAGTGAAGGCTCTAAACTCAGAGGACAAGTTAGCGTAAAACAAGAAACTATGCATGGAGTACTTGGTACTAGACCTGGTCCCTTTCCGCAACGCAATGGGCATATCAAGAGAGGCATCATACTCCCTTGCTTTACCTGTCTCCTCACTAGTACTAGGTCAGTGGTCACACTCGATTACACATAGCAAGTTCCCATCCTCTTGAGTCTCTCCTGATGACCCATCGCCATCAGCAATCTTTGCATTATCTAAAGCAGTCTCAACAGTTTCACTATTTTCAATTACACCACCCTCAACACACTTACCAGTATTATCAAGCACAGAGGTATCACGATCTTGAGCCGTTGCCGGTTCTGATTCATGGACAGTACTCGGCGAAGCAACAGGAGGCTCATCTTTTGGTGATGCACCCGTGGTTGTGATGCTCCATTAGTAGATTCACTCGCGAGTGCTTGACCAAATTTTGACTTATCATTCGGAGGGCGCTGTCTGCCATTTGGGGGCCAACCGTGTAGCTTCCAGCATTGATCCTTAGTGTGCCAGGGTTTTTTGCAGTGCTCAAATATTGGAGGAGACTTACTGTTTTGCTTGTTACCATCGGACCTAGACGATTTTGCACCAAAAGCTGTAGAGTCAAGGGAGCTGGCACTCGGGTTGTTTATAGCACTTGATTGATCTTCCTCCAATCGGACTTCCGAACATACTTCTATGAGAGAAGGAACCGGTCTCTGCCCCAGTATCAGACTATGAACAGTATCAAACTTGGAGTTTAGACCGGCGAGAAAGTCATAAACACGATCAACTTCCTCAATTTTGAAATGTTGTACTCCACCACACGGACACTCCCAGACAATTTCCTGACACAGGTCCATCTCCTGCCATATTAAGGATAGCTTGTTGAAATACGAAGTAACATCCATAGTCTCTTGCTTGCACTCATGAACTTGTTTATGCAAGGTGTGTATAACCGTGATGCATTCTGCCTCTTAGAGTACAATTTCTGAACGGCTTTCCAAATATCCCGAGCAGTCGCTGCATACAGTAGGAGTTTACCTATCTATGATTCCATACTGTTAACCAACACCGAGCGAAGTAAGGAGTCTTCTCTGTTCCAAATAAGCTCTTAAGGATTGCCGGGTCGAGGTCTCGGTATCTCACCTATTAAATACCCAAATTTGTGACGCCCTACAAGGGCCATTTTGATGGACTGAGACCACGAGTTCTGACCATTCAATTTTTTCCCTGTAGAATTTCCCACAGATCTAGATAGTATATTCGTTGAAGGTAAAGTAGGGAAAGAAGTTACCGGATTTTCTGAGTACATTGGTAGGCTAGAAGACATAACAGAATTTACTGCTGACTGAGGATGTATAGCCGTTCCAAGGGCTACAATCTGTTGTTGGAGACTAATTAACTACTGTTGAACCACCATTGGAGACAATCCAGTCAAACCCACTGCCCCCTGCTTAGCCGGTGCATATTGAGGATAGGTGCCTCTTGTAGTCGATGGCTGTCCACCTGGAAAATATGAGGATTCACCCGTATACGGAGTGTTAGAAGGATCTTGATTCGATTGAAAGGAGATCGGTTGAGACAGAGGGGCTTCAAGGTTTACCAAGGCTGGACTGATCCAGCTGAGATGGCGCAAACAGACGCAACAACTGCTGTTGGGTTGGAGGCACTGATGCGATCTGAGCCGCGACCAGAAGAGATGGCGACTGTTGGGCTATGGCCGCCAGAGCGATCTGGGCCGCGATCGGAAGAGACGAAAACTGCTGGGCTAGGGCCGCCAGCTTGATCTGGGTCGCAACGGGAGAAGTGACGACTGGGCTTAAGGCGCTGGTGCAACCTGCGTAGGCTGGACAGATGTGAATGGAACTAACGACACCGACTGAGTCGATCGAAGACGTGGCTGGGTTGGTTGGAGGTACGCTGGCTCGATCTGGGTAGGCGTGCTACTACTCAGGTCTCCCTGGTACACCGGCGTGATCTGGGTAGGCGCACTGCTGCTTGGGCTGTCTCTTATACACATCTAGATGTGTATAAGAGACAGGGGTAGGCGTGCTACTACTCAGGTCTCCCTGGTACACCGGCGTGATCTGGGTAGGCGCACTGCTGCTTGGGTCTCCCTGTGACGGCTGCCGGAATATCGACTGGAGGTACCTGTCGACGACGGCTTGAACGGCGGTGTCTACGATGTCTGCTATGCCTTCGCTAATGGTGGCTAGGGTTTTGTCACCCTACTCTGATACCATATTGAAATAAAGAAGGGTAGAAGAAAGAAGAAGACAAGTTTACGTGAAATACCCTAGGTTAGGGAGAAAAAACCACAATAGAAGAATTTTTATTATTTTCCACACACTAAAACACCACAGATACAACGTATAAGTGGACCCGGGCAAACCCAAAAATAGTAGAGACAAGTAAAAAAAGCTAAACCGCCCTTGGGGAAAATACAACATTTTCAACACACTAAACCGCCCTCAAGGCAAATACAACATTTTCAACACTAGTAAATCAAGAAAACTAATCCTAATTCTAATCAATCTTGGAAACTAATCCCAATCCTAATCAATTAAGGATTTCCCTAATTTTTTTCTAATCCTACTACATAATTCTATTCCCCCCACCCCCCATACACAAAAAAAAAAAACTTGTCCTCGAGTTTTAAAATAAAATGAAGATAAAAATAAAAAGTAAGTCACTCAAATAGACACATCTTTGAACATCGGGCACCAATAACAACCGATTTTCACGAGCCACGCCAATATATCGAATATTTGATTCTTGAAAGGGAAAATTATTTCCATCAATGCTATCATCAATTAACCTAAGAATTAAGTTGTTCAAAAAATCTTTTGTTGTTAAAATATATGCAGGCCCTTCAAAGAATGGAGTAAAAAGATTTTCAATTTTCTTTGAATTAGGTTGCCCATGAGTATCTTTTTCTTCCACACTTGAAGAATTTACATCCTCCTAATATTTTCTCTGATATAAACTTGGTTGTCTTGAATGATCCTTGGTAAATCTTGGACATTTTTGCATACCATTTGTGTTGTTGATTCTCTTGTTGTCTTTCTTTGTGGCCAAGGCTAATTTTTGCTCTATCCTCTTGCGGTGGAGGTAATTCTAGTTGGTTGTGTGTCTCAGTTAATTGATCTAACCAAATTGACACATTCTTTGTAGTGGCTTCATCTTCTTCAACACCTCCATCGTTGATTTCATTGATTAATTGTTCCTCATCATCTGATTCGAATTGAGCAACCTCTATGTTAGTTTCATCAATTTTTTCTTCTTCCAACATAAGCTCCTCTTCGATCTTTCTACCTTTCTTATTAGATTTGTCTTCAATTGATTTTTTATTTTCTTCTACTCTGTTCATTTTTTGTGCAATTTCACAACCCAGTGGATGAATTCTTGATCTTTTTGAGTGACTAAATGTAATTCTTGATGGTTTCTTGAAAAATCTTGATTATAATTATACCTTTCCTTATTTTTTTTCCAAAAGAACCCAAATTTCATCATTCTCTTTCGAAAGTCCTCCAAATAAATGTTTTTATTTGAATATTTCTGTTTTCTTGAAAATGCTTCGACCTCCAAATTGGTTTTGGGATGATTCATGGGTGTTCTTTCATCATAATATTTCTTTTTTCGAGCCATATTTAAGTTTTCATGATGCTCAACAAAGCCTTCATCCAAAGACATTGAATCTTCCTTCATATATCCCGGTAATTGATCTCTAAAAATCTCTTCCCAAGTGCTGGTTTTCATTAGTTTTGATGGGTTGATTAAAATGTTGGTTTCTTGCCGGAAGATCTTGAGTTCCTTGAGGTTCTTGAAGTCTTGCCAATTGATTTCCAAGAGCACCAATTCTTGGCTGGATGGGCTGATTAAAATGTTGGTTTCTTGTAGGAAGATTTTGAATTCCTTGTGGTTCTTAAAGTCTTGCCGGGTAGTTTCTTGAAAAACGGATTTGATTGGATTGTTGGGCCCTTTGTCAATATTTTTGCCTTCTTATTCTGTCCCAAACTGCCTTAGAAACGTCAGTGGAGTCACTAGAATCACTAAAATTAAATTTCTAATGTGGATAATGATAAGTTCTTCGAGGAAATCGGACATGGGGAAAATTAATATGTTGGAATTCTTCTTCAGAATCACTTGAGTCAAAATTCCAGCACTGTTTTTGGAAGTAGAATTGATTTTCTTGTGTATACAAACTAATGGATTTTTTCTTGGACATCTTCTTTGATCAGTGTAAGTCCATTCTTGCAAAATCTTGAAAAATCTTCAGTTTCTTCTTTCTTTTTTGGAATTTCAAGGGTTCTCCCTAATTAGAGGTGCATTGTTCAACAACGAGCATAACTCACAAAGCTCCCTCTTGCGATCGTGTCGCCAAAAGTTTCCCGATCTTCCACCGACGACCGTTAACATTGGCCTAGACAACTGCTTGATACCAAATTGATGTAGCCTAAGAGATAAAAGGAGAAGTTTCTCCAAGAATCAAATCAAAGTCTTTATTATGAATCAAAAGTTGTCAATACATAAAGGCAATCTTTCTATTTATAGAGAATTTGAAAGCAAACTAATCCTAATTGTAATCCTTATCCTAATAAATCAAGGAAACTAATCATAATTCTAATCAATTTTGGAAACTAATCTCAATCCTAATCAATTAAGGATTTGGCCATAATACCCTAATCTATTCTAATCCTACTACGGCTAAATGATACTCGGTGAATATTCACTTACAATTCTCAAAAGATTATTGGTCCATTGATGACTACTTTGTATAAGAATCTCAGAAGCTTAATAAAAATGCTATATGCACGTGCACCTTTTACAGTCAGCATGACTTAGAATTGGTTAACATAAGACGATTTTAATTCGGATACATAGTTTAGTGATTAGGTCTCTCTGAAAGACAAAGCTGAATTTCTATTTCTAGGAACTTCAATGTTCACTTGATCTCTGGAAATGTATGAAAAATGTTTCTTGGTTTCATCTAAATAATTGTAAGAACAATTTAAATGTGTTGGTAAAAATAATTCACCAACCTCTATATAAACAGCTGATTTTGTAATAAGTGATCATTGCATGTTTTTGACACTAGTGGAGTTTCCTAGTGTACATTTTGACTGTGAAGGACTTTTCAGGTGATTTTTCACTATGTTGGCTATAATGAATCTGGTCGTCGAATTGACAGCACATACTTACAGGGTTCTCCTGCCAGAATCCGTGTGGGCACTAATGCTTTGGTCCCAGGTAGTTAAATTAGGCCCCCCATCACCACACACACCCACAAAGAAAAGGGGAAACACTCACCAATCTTGTAAAAGTAAGAAGAAATTGACATACATTTTTTTTGAGACAATTTCATTTATGTATGAAATTACAATGAAATTACAAAAGAGGGGGAGAAAAACTCCGAGTCAAAGGAGTTACAAAATACATCTCCAGTTGGACAAAATAGAATTAAAACTATACGACTTGAAGTACTTAGAACATTAATAACATGATCAATGAAAGGATCTATTTGTTGTTGAAAATCCGGCTATTTCGGTAGCATCTGAATATAATTACAAATTGACATACAGTTGAATATAATCAGATAGCATCTGAAAGAGAAATATTGTAGGATTCGAGGAAGGAATTCGAGGCATGAGACCAGGGGGAAAGAGGAGAATAATAATTCCACCAGAACTTGGACCACCTGTGAGTTCTCAAGCATATGATTATTGCTTCAGTTTTATATAAACATCTTAAATTTCTTGTAACGGATTGTTATATATGCAGCAATTTTTTTTCATGCAATGAAAGACCACCCATAATTTGACCTCCCATTTGCTACAGTTGTATTTTTATGTCATAGAAGTCATCTCCAGCTAGATAACCCTCTATCTTTTATCATGAGATTGTTTATAGTCGTATAGAAAATTAAGCGACGTTTTCTTGCTTAGCAGAAAACTAGAATCTCAATAGGCGAGACCACACTAATATTGGAGAAGAACATACATACTAGGTTGGGGCAGATTAGATAGTCGCCCACTCGAGATAAACAAGTAATACAATGGAGGAACTCTAGCAGGCATTGGCAAATAAGTTGAACTAATAAATAAGAGGACAATAATAGTAAGCGTACAACTGGTGAAAGGAAATCAACCCAAGAAGGCAATATGATTACAAAAATTTCCTCGAACAAGCTTTAATAAAAAAGAAAAGAAACAATAGTTGCAAAAAGTTATTTTTTTTAAAAAAATACCCTTCAAAATACAGGAGTAATTGATTGTGAAAACTGAAAAGCCTTTGAAATACACCCAGAAAACCCTCAAAACTTGATACTCTCCAAAATTTCCCCGCGTTCTTTACAATATAAGGTTCTGGGTTTTCTTTCAGAGCAAATTTCCGGAGAATGGGCCTTACTAATCCAGAAGACCTTAGTTCTATATCTAAACCAGTAACCACAAAGTGGATGTTCGAAAAATCTTGAAGCTTGTTGGAGAAGTACAATGGGTATAATTCCTTTCGGAGTTTATTTGAAGATCTCTTCATGTGGGACATTGGAAAAACAGGCTCTCTGGATCTTCATTCTCAGTAGACACACTAATATGGACATTGGAAAAACATCTTCCTAAGAAGAAATATTATCACCCTTTCCTGCCTTTATAGGAAAAGAAGGTTTGACAGAGATGTTATATTCAATAATGAATCTCCTAGGACTACTTTACTTAAGACCTCTTCTTTTGGCAGTAAACCTTCCTTAAGAACCCTATACTTGCAACCTCACATTTGCAACAGTGAAATTCTTTAATGCATTCACTTGTGAAAATTTTTGTGCCCATTTAGATGCAACAGCCACTCTTTTCTGCATCAACTTATTGCAAACCTAAGCTTCAGCGGTCAGATGAAGAACTATTTGAACTTCACTGAATTGAGTGAATTCCTCCTTCAGTACGTAACCTCCTTTGCATAGTTATTCATACTTCTTGGAACGAATGAAATTTCTTCTGAAATATGTATAAGCTGATGCTTATTCTTCTTGCACGTAATATGAACCGGAAGCTTGTCATTAAATTCAAAGAAAACTGCAGAATGGGCATGATACTGGAGCATATTGCCTTGTCATAGAGCCACAAACTCGCTGTCCATCATCTGCCTGAAACAGGGTAGTTTTCTGCTCCACTCATTTTGGGCATGTCTTCCACTCATTTTGGGCATGTCTTCCATGCAAGTAAGACAAAGGAGGAATTCTGGATTTCAGTTATCTAATCAGATATGCAGATAAACTTCATTGTTTTGTCTTGGAGTAAAATTGTCTTCACTGTTCCCATATCTTGAAAAACTTATGGATACCCATGCTTACTGCTTTAAGTTGAAAAGGCAGAATGCTCACATTAATGTTCACTTGTCTACTTACTTTGGTGGTCACCATTTTTTGTGTATCTGTGACTAATATGATATGTGATGATTCATCTCAATTGATTTGACTTTTGATTATCCACAGGTGGGGCCTTCTACATTTTTCAGCTCAAAACAGTTTGAAGTGTTTGATGTGGAACTGTTGAGTGTCCAGGATTGTCAGAGGAGGACAATAGGCTTTTACTCTGATATTGTTTGCAACTAGGAGTTGAAGGTTGTCTTTTTGAGGTACATGGAGCTTTGAGATGAATCAACCTAAGAAGTCCACACTGCTCTATGTATATGCTGAACTTATTACCTTTTCTACTGAGGAACCTTTTGGAAAATAACCGTCAATTCCTCCCACCCCCACCCCAACTGAGATGTTTTTGTAGTGATTGATCATTAGATTAAAGATCATATTACCAAGTTACTTGTTTCTCTCTCTCTCTCTCACCTTCTCCCAATGAGTGGGCAAGATCTCCTGAGCCGACCTTGGAGCACAATCATAACTTTGCTTATCTACTCTTTGCAAAGAGTTTGTACCTCTTCACGTGCAGATAAGGCACCAATTACGATCTTATAAAGTTATTGGTTCAATCTCCAAGCTAGTTATCCTTGAACTGAAAGAAAAGTGTCTGCGACTGTTTTTAATAACACAATTACAAGTGCAGAAGTTTATCGTTGATCAATGGATGCTAAGTAAGAATTAAAGATCGATTTATCAGCTTCATTTGAGAAGTGCTTCTATACTTGAATGTAAATTCATTTGTAATAATGGTAAATTACACTACCATAGTGATAAATGATGTATGTCTATAACTCAAACAATGATCGAAAGCACTCTTAAAATATTGCAACTCTTGAGGTTGATGAGAACAATAAATCATCGTTCAAATTTAAAGTTGAGTTTTATAATGTATTTGATTTTATCATAGAACTTGTCATCCATGCATTTGAATATTATGATACTTAATATTCGACAAATAACAACGAGAGAAAGATTGATAAGATCTTGACGTAACACTCAAATCCTACCATTTTCACCTATATTTATTCTTGCTACATTGTAAATAGTGAATATATGTCAGATTGTACAACGATAATGAGATGAGGGATTAAATCTTTGACTTCTAGAGAGGAATGCCAATATCAGTTATTATTAAACTCACTTAGACCATATCACATCATAGTTGGTAAATGAAAAGGTTTGTACCATTTTTTCTTCTCAAACATCAACGGTTAAAATTGAGCAAACTAAACAATAAACTAAAATGATGATTTATCATTTTAAAAGTTTCAATTTAGTTCATATATTGTAAGGAAGTAATTCAAATAATCACTACCACAATTAGGTATTAAAAACTTGTTGGTTGGTTTTAAATTAACATATTAATCTACATGGTATGGTGTTGTTTATGTTGAACACCAAAAATTAGTAATTGGGTTTGTAAATCAACAAAATTTTCTTTAAAAAGGTGAAAAACAGAGAGAGAAAATTTAATTGTTAAGGGCAGGTTGTGGCCTGCCCCAAGAGAAGAGAACTCAAAATCTGGAAACCCATGTGGTAGAAAGAAATACAATTGAATTGACAGCATCAAACACATGATATTTATATAAAGAAGAGAACGGTGAGTGCTCTTCCTTCTCCGGATTAGTTGTGGAGTTGATATTCTTCTTCTTCCTTAACACCATATTTCTTTGACCTTCTTTCTCATCTCAATGCTGTAATTCTTCTCCAACCCTTTTCCCCCGTTCCCCCTTTCTGCTTCTTCTTCTTCTCCTTCTTCTCCTTCTTCCCAAACCACATTTTTCCTCTCTCTTTCATTCTGTTTCTGTCTCTATGTATATGCCCGTGGTCAATTGGTTCACAACAGTAGAAAGTAAAATAGGGGAGAGAGGTGGACACATGCTCTGAGGGTTTGAGCTTCCTCTTTGTCAAAACATTGCCTGAATTCTCTCCAACCCTTTCTTAGCTCTGTCCTTCCTCTCTCTCCCTTCCTCTCTTTGCCATCTACGCTCCCTTTTCATCTATTCTGTGCTCAATTGGCACGTTTTTCAATCAATCATATTGAATGTGTCGTGATTTGTTCTAAAAGGTTGAAGATTTCAGGGTTTACCGGCGCACCCAGATAGCAAGAACTATCAGGTTTAATGAGGCGTCGATTTTCTTTCCTATAATCAATCCACAAGGCAGATTAATTTTGTTCTTTGTTCTTTTTTCATCATCCCATTGTCGACAAACTTGGGTTTTTTTTTTTTTTTTTTTTGGGTTCACATTAAGAGTTTTCAATCAATTGTTACGCAATCATAACTTCCTTCTTTGGAGTACTAGGGTTTTGAAGCTATAGCATAGGGTTCGCGTCGGTTTGTATACC
This sequence comes from Benincasa hispida, assembly GCF_009727055.1. NCBI lineage: Eukaryota > Viridiplantae > Streptophyta > Magnoliopsida > Cucurbitales > Cucurbitaceae > Benincasa > Benincasa hispida. The sequence goes on along the minus strand of NC_052349.1, from coordinate 9,928,481 downwards.
CTCATTCAGCGCCTTAAGGAATTAGGAATTTGGGTTGAAAAAGAATGGTTTTGTGTATACCTGTGTTTCTTTTGTGTTGCTCGAAATTTCCCTGAGGTTTGGGGTGGCGGTATCTGGGTTTCTGGGATTGGCTGGAACATGAATCGGAGGGTGAGGAGGAAGGTGACAAGAAAAGGGAAGGAGAAGCTGATTTTTCCAAGCTACCCTGAAATTGAAAGTGAGATTGCTGATTTGGACAATAAACAAACTGTAGATTGGACTAGTTTGCCTGATGATACAGTCATTCAGCTTTTCTCTTGTCTGAATTATCGTGACCGGGCAAACTTGTCATCAACTTGTAGAACATGGAGATTTCTTGGTTTATCTTCATGCTTGTGGACTTCATTTGATCTTCGAGCGCACAAAATTGATGCTGCAATGGCTGCTTCCCTTGCTTCTAGGTGCAAGAGTCTTCAGAAGCTCAGGTTTCGTGGGGCAGAGTCTGCTGATGCAATAATTCTTCTTCTGGCAAAGGATTTGCGTGAAATAAGTGGTGATTACTGTAGAAAAATTACTGATGCTACACTTTCTGCCATTGCAGCTCGACACCAGGCACTTGAAAGCCTCCAGCTTGGGCCAGATTTCTGTGAAAGGATCAGTAGCGATGCTATAAAAGCAATAGCTATTTGTTGTCATAAGTTGAAAAAACTTAGGCTTTCTGGAATTAGGGATGTCAATGCAGAGGCTCTCAATGCTCTATCAAAGCATTGCCCTAATTTGCTTGATATTGGGTTCATTGATTGTCTGAATGTAGATGAGATGGCCCTTGGAAACGTATCATCGGTTCGTTTTCTCTCAGTTGCTGGGACCTCAAATATGAAGTGGGGTGCTGTTTCACATCAGTGGCATAAGCTACCTAACTTGGTTGGTTTAGATGTGTCACGAACTGATATCGGTCCTGTCGCTGTATCAAGATTAATGTCATCATCACAAAGCTTAAAAGTCTTGTGTGCCTTCAATTGTTCAGTTCTAGAAGAAGACGCTGGCTTCACTGTCAGCAAATATAAAGGCAAATTGTTGCTTGCCCTTTTCACTGATGTTGTGAAGGAAATAGCTTCTTTATTTGCTGATACTACAACGAAAGGGGAAAACATGTTGTTAGATTGGAGGAATTTGAAGAATAAAAGTAAGAGTTTGGACGAGATAATGATGTGGCTTGAGTGGATCTTATCTCACAATCTTCTGCGTATTGCTGAGAGCAATCAACATGGTCTGGATAATTTTTGGCTCAATCATGGTGCAGCTTTGTTACTTAGTTTGATGCAGAGCTTACAAGAGGATGTTCAAGAAAGGGCAGCAACAGGTCTTGCAACTTTTGTTATCATTGATGATGAAAATGCTAGTATTGACTCTGGAAGGGCAGAAGAAGTTATGCGGCGTGGTGGAATACGACTCCTTCTAAACTTGGCAAAGTCTTGGAGAGAAGGGCTTCAGTCTGAGGTGGCAAAGGTAAATTTCATGTGGATATACTAACTGGTATATAAGTATATTACAAAACTTTTTTTGGTTTATTCCATTTTGATGATAATTGAGATATCTATTATATTTGTACCCGTTGTATTTACGATGCTATTAGTTGTAGTTGATAGGTTTGAGCCGAAATAGCTTTAACATGCTTTTCCTTTGATTGTAGGCCATAGCAAACTTGTCTGTGAATGCTAATGTTGCAAAGGCAGTAGCCGAAGAAGGTGGAATTGATATTCTTGCAGGTCTTGCAAGATCCATGAACAGGCTAGTTGCAGAAGAGGCTGCTGGAGGATTGTGGAATCTTTCTGTTGGCGAGGAACACAAAGTCTGTTGTCTGCATATGTATTTTTCTCAGAAGTAGCATTGTTGGACTCTTAACCTCTAGTTCTGATAATGGATTCTTTAAATTAAAAATAGGGTGCGATTGCTGAGGCTGGTGGAGTAAGAGCTTTAGTTGATTTGATATTTAAATGGTCTTCTGGTGGTGACGGAGTTCTTGTAAGTGTCACCACTTCATTATATGTTTTGGATATCTACGAGTGTCTGGCGACTCTATTTCTATCTCATCTTCATTCCGTTATTCTCCTTTAGCATTACCCTTTTGTAAGTGATGAATTGAGTTCCTCAGGAATCACAGATTTTAACTTTGTTTTACATGTATTTTCAGGAACGTGCAGCTGGTGCACTAGCAAATTTGGCAGCCGATGATAGGTGTAGTACTGAAGTTGCTTTAGCAGGTGGCGTGCATGCTTTGGTGATGCTTGCTCGCAACTGCAAGTTTGAAGGAGTGCAAGAACAGGTGACCACCCTGTTGAATAACAATGATTTTTTTTTTCGTCAATAAAAATTTGGGTCCTAAAAGTTGCATAGTTTGATTATTCAGATGAGATTGAGGGCTCCATTTCTTGTTGGTTGAAGTAACTTTAGTTTTGGTTCTTTTCCTTCTGAAATATGCATGTTCCTAAATTATTCTTGATCTTGACATGAATTTATACTCCCTACAATGAATGCTATGTAAACCTTTAATTACCATTGCGTTAGCCTATGGCTATACATTTAAATTTCAAATTCTAGCTCATTTGCCCTTCTAGAATGCAGCAAAGGATGCTTGAATAAGAAAATGGAAGATTTTCTCACATTCTATCTTGCTCATTGTGTGAACTCCATTGATTAATTTGCTTTTAGGGCATTTCATCTATGTCTTCTCTTTTGAAGGTCAGTGGGTTCAATTAGAAGATCTATTCGATGGATTTTGGTGAGGTGATTTCTAGTGCCTTTTCCATGATTCCATCTCAATTCAATCTTCTTTGGTAGATGGAGAAAGTTTTTGGCATTGATATTTATGATTTGTTGTCTTACCTTAGAAACATTTTGTAAGGGAGAGTTGAATGATGTAGGGAGATGATTTGGTGTTTAAGCGACAAGTGTTTCAAGATGAAGGAAGGTTCTAGTCACCGGAGGACCTCAAATATGAGGTGTTTAACAAATTGATCATTGGTATGGAATTGAATGAAAGACCTTTGGAAAATTATATATTAACCTCGTCCTGGTGTAACATAAGGGTCAATCTATTCGTTCTCACTCTATAGATTTCTAGTTCCTAGCAACTAGAAGAGGAAGAACCATTATTTAGCACTTCTTTTCATGAGGTCCTTACCTCCTTCGTGGGAGATGTTTGCCTTTGGCCCTTTGGAGTCCTTGTCTGTCCAAAGGTTGTTCCTACAATTCTTTATTCTTGTGTTTGGTCAGTATCTCCCATGTAGAGTGGTTTTATTTTCTCTTCCTTATTGTGGCAGGTGAATTACCTTTCCGAAGAAGGTTATGGCCTGTTTGGTAGGCGATTTGGATTTTCTTTTATGTTTTTAGATTCCCTAAGCTCAGTGAACATGCGTTTGGTAGGTAGTTTGGATTATGTTTTCGAAAAATTGTTTTTGGATTTTGTGATCAAGAAAAATCAAATTTTGAAAAGAACATCTTTATGTTCGCTGTGTATCTATATTTTCAAATTTTAAAATGCAGAATTATGTTAGTAAAGATAAAAATGATAAAATATTTCATATTATAAACTTAATTATTTTTGTAAAACTAAAATATGTATTATATAATATATTATATATTATTTGATATTACAAAATAAATATTATATTTCTTTTTTCTAACCTAAAATAAGTTCATAAATTAATTAGTGATAATTTATATTCAACCTAATATTTAGTGAATAACTATAATTTGTTTTATGGTTTATAAATCTATTATCAATCATTTTTGAAAATTAGTTTAAATTGAAATTTAATTTCTGAATCTGCTACCAAACACATATCTGAAAACATGAAATAAAACTTTGTTTTCTTTGAAACCCTTGTTTTCAAATTTCGGTTTTCAAATTGCCTTGGATCAAATTTCGACTCGGAGGCCTATTTTGGTTGGGCCACTTTGTTGTATTCTTTGTGAATGGGTGGGGGAGGGCCTCAATCATATTCTCTGTTGATGTAATTTGTCGGTGCTGTTTGGAGTCGTTTGACCTTTTCTTTTCTAGCTCTTAGGGAGACGATGGAGGAACTCTTTCTCCGTTCACCTTTTATGTGAGAAATTATTATTTTTGTGGGAGGTTAAGGCTTGTGCTATCATGTAGGGTCTTGGGAGTGAGAAATAATAGAATCTTTAGAAGTAGGAGAGATCTTTTATCGATGTTTGATCAGATTCTATGATTCTCTTTGGCCTTTGGTGACAAGACATTTTTGTAATTACCCATGTCTATTTTACTTATGAAGTTGCTTTTTGTAGGCTTTATTTTTTAATGTGTATTCTTTCACTTTTTCTCTATGGAAGTTTGGTTTTTCATTGATAAAAGAAAATAGCCCGTGGTTGCAAAATCCATCTTTATTCAGTAGTTCAAGAAAGGAAAGAGATAGATGTATTATACTATTATAGAAGATATCAATTTGGGTGCATCCTTGCATGGAATCTGGGTCCAACTTGTAAATAATTTTCTTTTCTATCGTCTTATTTCTGATTAGAGGTTTCAGCCCAATTCATTTCTCTTTCCTTTTTCCTTTTCACCTAGGAATTCCAGGTGGGGTTTACATCTTCAACATTAATCACTGGCAAGAGTGTTTATGATTCATCTTATTCTTTATTATTTTTTTAAAAAGAAAACGAGCCTCTTTATTAATAAAGTGAAAAGAGACTAATTCTCAAAGTACAATATACAAAGAGCAAAAGAGAACCTAAGGATCAAGAGGCGTACCCGGGCATCTCAACTAGTTCACCTTATTCTTTATTTGGAGCCAATATAATTAGAACTTGAAAAAATAATTGGTTTGCACAATATCTATGAGATAGAATACAATAATGATGAATCATCACCTTTTGACACTGGGCGAACTCCACATTAGTGATATTTAGCTAACTCTAACTATTACATTTTTGGGCATCTTCTCATGGCGAGGCTTCGATGAACACCTCAAACGACCATGGGGAGAACTTCAATGCTTGGGGAGAACTTCAATGCTTACATTCGTTGACATCTTTTGGGTATTAAAAAACATCTTTTTGGTATCATTGAGATGGCTTAGATGGTTCTCACTAGTTGCTTAAGATCGTATGCCTTTGTCATAGTGGTAATATTAGTATTATAACACTATTGTAAGTATGTTTATCATATTGCCCTTTATTGTCCTTTTACCTTCTCCTAGATAGGCAACACTGACACACTTGTATGTATGTGTGTGTGTGTGTGTATAGTAAATGGAATAGAATATGCATTTAAAAGTTTTCTTATGAGTTAGAGAACCGTGGTTCAACTTAACAAGGTAGATGGAGATGAGATAGTTTTATCCTTCGGTATGTCAAAGAGAAATTGGAGGTAAAGATACCTAAAATTCCTTATTGATAGTGGCCTAAAAGAGGCACCTTTTAGATGTCTCTCCTCGGAGTGCATTGTTTACTAGAAAAGCGGGAAGTTACTAATCATCCTTTTTTTTCATTGTCGTTTAATAGTTTATATGGTTTCTTGTGAATGGTTTTGATCTTAGGTGATTTTTTCTTGAGAATACTTTGGCAATTGATCTTTGTTGACTCTCCCATGAAAAGGAAAGCTTAGATTATTTGGTTCAGTGGTTTTTGCTATCGGTTGAAAACTTTGATCGGAAAGGACAAAGTTAACCTTTCACGTTTCTTAGGCTTTTGAACTTCACAGCTACTCCAATTGTTGTATTCCTTGTATATCCTTTTTGCAATTATGATTAATGTGTAAATCCCTCTAGGCAAGTAGCGAAGCGAGACTACAATTCCATGTCGCTTCTTGATTTTGTTTGGAGTTGTTGGCATGAAATGCTCTTCGAGGAGGTGATCATGGGTGCTATTTTCAGTTTAAGGAATCTTCAATTGTAGGGACTTGATGGTTTCATTGTTGGATAATCGGGGAAAAAAGTTGGACACTCTATACAACTGACTTGTTTAAGGTGTTCCAATTTTTGATAAAAGTATTCAAGGTATTTTGAATGAGAAAGACGGATGAAACATATATTTGTTTGAGCCTAGAAAGGAGAATCTTGATTCATTAGCCTAGTCACATGTCTCGACTAGGTCATTGGTCACTGTAATATTTTTACCGAGGGACTTTGCAAGTTTCTCTCAATGGCTCCTGTTGAAGGAGGCAAATAGTAGACACTATCCATTTGGGTGCAGAATCAATGGATGAGTACGTTAACAATCACAAAAAAAGGCTTATTTCTTAAAATAAACTATGTAAAAGCTCATGTCAACGTGGATTGGTTTCTTTCTAAATGCCCTTATGGAATAATAATAGGGGTTTGGGATGAAATAGAGAATGGATCTATGGATGCCTTTCTTCTTGCAACTTCTTCATCCTAATTAATGGAAGGTCCAAAGGCACATTCTAGATGCTTCAAAATCGACTAGACAAGACGTTCCCCTCTACTTTGTTTTGTTCATCTGCATAATCAATGCCTTCCGAAAATTTTGTAGAAACTTGTAGAAGGATATAACATTACTGAATGTTTTTCTTGGGATAAATAATTGAGATTTCATTGAGAAGATGAAAGAATGTATGGGGGAATATAAAAAAAGGTTCACTAAAAAGAAGGCCAAATCCCAACTAAAGAACCAAACTCCAATTTATGGGATCAAAGCAAGCTCTTAATTACAAAAAGGTCGGACAATAGACGATCATAAAAAACATCAATCCTAGGATCCTGTCAATCTGTCCACCTCTCAACCTCTCTAAACATTATCCTATTTCTTTGCAACAAAATTGTTCACAACACAACAAAGAAACCAGACTGCTATAAAACTTTTCTTTTATCTTGAAATGGGAGATTCAAGAGCACCTCCTTAATCATGGTGCCACACTCCCTACCATGTGCCAAATATAAGTGTAACAAACTCAAACATTTGCTTTATAAGTAATGGGCAAATTGACAGCCCATTAAATATGGTTAATATCCTTCTCCTCCCCCGTGCACAGAATGCACCAATACAAGCCCAACCCGACAAAAAGTCATCTTTGGATACAATTCAAGGTATTGGTTCTTATGTGTAAAGCCTGCCACACAAATAATTTGACCTTATGGGGATTTTATTCTTCCAAAAAGAGGAGAAGATATAGGCATATGGTGGGAACAAGGTTACACAAAAGAATAGAAGGAATAACACGAGAAACCTCATGAATGATTAGGAGTCTATAATCTAACATCTCTTCTCTTTGGGCGCACCTAAAGGTTGTGAAGCATCAAAAGTAAGATAAACGCTTTTGTAGTTTCTCTATTAGATAGAGGCTAACAACAACCAAGGAGCATGAGGAAAAAGGGTTAGAGGAAGCCAAAACAAAATTCATCAAGTGAAGTTCCTTGATGGAAAAGTGATAGAGGAAACTCTGCGACCCACCAACCCTTCCATAAGTAAACCTTAGAGCGTTCTCCAACGTTACATTTCTTACACTAGGAGCAGAAAGGGAAACTTGAAGAAATAACTAACTAGAGGTTGTTAGACAAACCTTAAGACCGCACATTGTACCACACACTAAAGGGTGATTGCCATATCTGCTCATAATAGTCCTATGTCTCAAAGCATATAGGTATGAAAAGAACCCCATAATCATTTTGGTTGCAAAGCCTCAATAGGGAGTATCCTTTTTTTTTTTGAAAAGGAATTTTTTTTTTTTATTAATATAATGAAAAGAGTCTAATGCTTAGATTACAAGGAGACATAATAGTGCAAAAAGACGAGATAAAGGGATCAACAGGTGCACCTGGCCACCTCAACTAGGGAGTATCAACGTCTTGATACCTAACCCTCCTAAGGGTAATAGTTTTAAAACCACATCTCAGGTATCAAGATGGGACCTTCTCCCCCATCAACCTTTTTAACAGAAATCCCTAATAATTTTCTCAGTAGCTTTGCTCACCAAAACCAACATCCAAAACAAAGACAAGAAATAATTAGGGATGGATCGATTGGATAACAATTAATCTACTTCCTTTGGAAAAGAAGGATCTTCCTCTAGAAACCAAACACTTTTGCACCTTTCTGACCACGTGATTCCAAAAAGATTGGTACTTCGAGTTATCACCCAAGGAGAACCCTAAAATTGGCATCCTAAAGAGGACGAGGGATAATTAGGGATGTCATTTAAGTTCTCGATTGGATAAGATTTAATCAACCCCTTTGCTTCATCATGGTGTATTCTCTCCAACCATTTTAATAGCTACAGCATCTTGGAGTTCAACCTCAACTGGAGAGCATTGATTCTTTAAATGCTTCCTTTGATTAATAGGGAGACATCTAAGAAATGACAATGTGTATCTCCTCTCTTTGTTGGATTTCTTAATTTGATAGGAGAGAGTTGGATATCCATTTTTTGGCTGGGGGTGTTTCGATAAATCTTTATTTTTCTTCTTTTTAGAGACCTCTCTTAAGTCCTCAATTTACTCCTCTCTTTGAAAGGTGGAAATCTAAATAAAAAAAAAAGTCATTCTTTTTGTGACAGGTTTTAATTGAAGAGGCTAGCATGTTGGACCATATTCGGAGGCATTCATCCTTTCTAGTTAATGGAGTAACTCTCAGAAACTTCAAGATGATTTTATTAATAATGATCAAAGTGATGGCTAAATAGCCTATTTATACAACTCTAATGGTGACTGGCTGGGTTGGTTAATTTATAACTTGTAACCTGTTTAGTCGGTTACAAAGACTTAAGCTAACTAATTTAGAGACATTGACTAAATTATAGATACAAGATTGTAGTTGGTACTTGTAGGGAGACTTCCTTCATTAACTCCATCCGCTCGAGAAAGGATCAAACTCATCCCTGAGTTTGTTTATGTGAGTTAAAATGTATCTGATGGGTGATAGTGGTAAATGTATGAGAGATTAATGTTGAACTAATCTTCATGGTAGGCGGTAAGTCGATTTGATATGCATTTGGTCCAAACTTGGCTAAGATGGGAAAGGACCAATCTTCTTGTTAGTAAGCTTAGAATGTAAACGAGTAGGCAGTCTAGACTTCTTTAAATGAACCATAACCAAGTCTCCAACTTTGAAACCAACTTGTCTTTTATGTTCATCTGTCTTCGATTTGTATGATGCAGTAGCATTCTCTAAATGTTGGCGAACTTCCTCATGTACTTCATCACTCTTTCAGCCATTATGCTTGCTTCAACACTTAGATCGATAGTAGTAGGTAAGTTTGCAAGATCTAAGGTTAGTTTTGGGACTTGTGTGTAGACAATTTTGAAGGGGCATTTCCCAGTTGAATGGTTGATCTTGTTATTGAAGGAAAATTCTGCCTGAGCAAGTGATAAGTCCCATTGACGAGGTTTGTCTCCACTCAAGCAACATAGGAGGTTTCCAAGTGTACAATTTGTAACCTCTATTTGTCCATCAATTTGTGGATGACTTGTTGAACTGAACAGGAGGTTAGTGCTGAATCTTTTCCATAAAGGTTGCTAAAAATAACTCATGAATTTGACATCTCGATTAGAAACTATACTCTTTGGAATTCTGTGTAGATGAACAATTTCCCTAAAAAATAAATTTGCAACATTCAAAGCATCATTAGTCTTTTTACAAGCTAAGAAATGTGCCATTTTTCTAAATCTATCCACAACTACCAAAATGGAGTCATATCCTCGTTGAGTTCTTGGTAAACCAAGGACAAAATCCATGGAGAGGTCTTCCCAAATATTATTGGTATAGGTAATGGAGAGTAGAGTCCTTGGTTTGAGCTAGAGCCCTTAGAAGTTTGTCATATAAAACATCTTTTTTCAATTGAGGCCAATAGAATTTTGAGGAAAGAAGTGCTAAAATCTTATCTCTACCAAAGTTTCTTGCGAGACCACCCAAATGGGCTTCTTTTAAAAGCAAATTTCTAAGTGAAGTGTGTAGGATACATAGTGTGTCATTTTTAAAAAGAAATCCATAAAAAATGTGAAAATCATTAGTTGAAAGGTGATAAGAACAAGCATACGAAATGTCTTTGAAATCGGGGTCAATAGGGTATAAGTCAATTGTATGATTAAAAGTTATAATTTCTCCTTTAAGTAGAGTTAGAAGTGTACCTTTACGACTTAGTGCATCAGACACTTTGTTAGTGTTAACTGTAGTATGTTTGATGACAAAGTCGAACCTTTGAAGAAATTGTATCCATTTAGCATGCATGCGACTGATAAATTTTTGAGATTGCAAAAATTTTAAAGAAAAATGGTTAGTTAATAAAATAAATTCTTTTCCAAGTAGGTAATGTTCCCATTGTTTTAGTGCTCGAACTAAGGAATAGAGTTCTTGTTCATAGGTTGACCATTTTTGCCTAGAGATGCTTAGTTTTTCACTAAAGAACTCGATGGGTGTTTATCTTGACTAAGTACAGCTCCTATCCCTATGCTAGATGCATCTACAGGAACTTCAAAAGGTTTTAGGAAATCTGGAAATCCTAGGACTGGAGTTGTACTTGATGCTTTTTTGAGTTCTATGAAGCTATTAGTTTGTTCATCCCTCCAAGTGAAAGGTATTTTAACTTTTAAACATGTAGTTAATGGGCTAGCAAGTACTAAAGGTTTTAATAATTTTTCTATAGAATGATGCTAATCCTAAGAAGCTCTAAATTTGTTTTACGAATTTAGGTTGTGGCCACTATAGAATAGCTTCAATATCCTTGGGTCTACTCCAACTCTGCTTGAACTAATTAGGAATCCTAAAAAATAAAGCTGGTTTTGAAGAAAAGAACATTTTTCTTTTTTTAAAAAAAAGTTAATATACAAAGCATTTTCTTTTAGCACTTGAAAGATAGTACATAAATGTTCAATGTGTGCTTCGTGAGTGTGATAGAGTCTCAATTATATATTTACTGTTTTGGCTCAAATAGCCTAGGAAGGTCGAGACCCCCCTCCTGATTACAAGCTTAGCAAGCTCAGTTTCTACAATAAAATGATTCATACCCCCTGTGCTTCTACCCTCCTATGTTTATAGCAAATAGTCATCTCTCTCTACTAACAGAATTCCCCCTTTACTAACCGAATTTGTTATAGATTTGGTGGTCCCCATTCTAACTAATTTTATTCTCTTCCACATTTATATTTGTGCCCTTCTCCCCATTCTTCTTATTGGCCCTTCTTTCATACCGCCTAAATATGGGAGGTCTATCAGAGTGCTACTGTAAATTAAAATATCATCCAAGTATACTACTACAAATTTATCCAAGGGAGCAAGATTTGGTTCATTATGCGCATAAAGGTGTTGGAGCATTTAAGAGATCAAAACGCATGACTAGACTAACCATTCTAAAAGTCCTTCATTCGTTTTAAATGTTGTTTTCCATTCTTCTCTAGGTCTTCGTATTTGGTGATATCCACTTCTTAGATCTATTATGGAAAAGATGGATGCTCCTCCTAAGTCCTAATTAATCTAATCAATCCGATAATCGTGGGATAGGGAACTTGTATTTAATAGTGATTTTGTTAGTTGCCCTACTATCTAGACAAAGTTGCCAAGAGCCATCTTTTCTGGGTGCAAGTAAAGCTGGCACGACACATGGGCTAAGGCTAGGTTGTATGTGCCCTTTCTCTAAGAGACTATGTATTTGAGTGTGTAGTGCTTCATATTTCTTAGGGCTCATATGATAATGGGGCAAGTTTGTTAGGTACTACCCACGATCAAATCTATGTGATGTTGGATATTTTGTAGGGGAGGTAATTGTTTAGGTTCTTTAGAGCGAGGGGAAAGCTTTGAGCAAGTTAGAGACATGTGGATCTAAATTGGCAATGTTAGGTGATTCAAAAGGATCTTGTTTAACTACAAATGCTAAGAGAGATTGTTCTTTTGAATGTAAAAGAGCTTTACTCGAAGATATGAGGAAAAGTTGTTTCTTACCAAGAGGGAGGAGGACAACCTTCTTACCATCCAAATGAATTCATATGTGTTGTCTCGTCTGTTGTGGAATGCTTTATTGTCGTATTGCCACGGGCGTCCCAAAAGAATGTGGCATACGTCCATTTCGAGAACGTCGCATACAATTTGATCTTGGTAAAGGCTGCCTATGGAGTATCTAGATCTCCTTGATAGCTATTTCTCCCTTCTTTGTAATCCAATTGACCTTGTATGGATTCAGATGTGGTTCCGCTTTGAGGTTCAAGGCAGTAACGATGGTGAAGATTAAAGAGTCTCGGAGAAATCTTGAAGAATCTTGGAGCTAAAGTTTTTATTAATTATCAAAATCTAATCAATACAAGAGAGAGATTCTCTATTTATAGAGAATTACATGTGGGTTAGGGTAACTAATCTTGAATTTACTAAACTATCCCAATTCCCCTACATCATATTCTATCCCTCCCCATAAAAAACCGTCCTTGAGTTTTAAAAAGAAGAAAAACAAAATGAAACAATTAAGAAATAAAATAAACTTGTACAACGGAGTATGGCCGAACAAACCTCCTACATCAAAAACAAAAATATTATGGAAAAAAAAATCCAAAACATAAAATTTCCATCAAGTTCATTGAGACTTCAAGGGTTGTAGGTGTGCGAGTACCCATCGATCAAGGCAATATCGCTAATCAAATAAAAGAACATTTTTGGCCAGCTAATTATAGTTATTTTTCCATAAGCACATCGATTGCCTTGGATTTGATCCCACCAAGCCGATGCTTCACTCTTTAGTTTCAAAGAAACTAGTTTAACCTTATTGTTTTCCAGGGTTCCAAGTAATCGAAGAAATTTTCCACATTTTTTATCCAATCTAAAAAGATCTCAATGTTCATCTTCCCATTCTATGTTGGAATATTGATTATCATTTTGTAGTCGGTTTCTTGCCTCCAATATGGTTGATCTTGCCAATCTTGAATATAATCTTAATCACACGTCTTTGCGGTTGAATGGGAGGAAGTTGCCTTTGGAATAAAGGATTTTCTACATGATGATGAGTTTGAACTCTTGGAGGATAAATGGGGAGGACTATGGTATTCTTCTTCTTCGGATGAGTCATAATCTAAGCACATCAAATGTTGTGAAATTGGTCTTATTTGTGGATAATTTGGGACTTGAAGAAGGTATGTAATAGGATTAGGCATTAAAACTACTATGTTGAAATCTCCTCGAGGTTTTCTTGCTGGTTCTTGATTTCTTAGAAGAACTTGTTGGTTATTTTCTTGGTTTCTTGGTAAGACTTGTTGGTTATTTTCTTTCTTTTGCTGAAAATCTTGAAGTTGCCTTTGAATTTCTTGGCTATTTTGTTGATCACACCCATGAAAATCTTGATGAAAATCCCCACGTTCTTGGCTGCAGATTGGATTGTCGTGTTGTTCTTGATTGCGCAGATGGTTATGGTGTTGTTCTTGAATAGGCATTGTATTATTTGGAGCTGCAACATTTGAAATCTTTCTAACTTTTTGAGTAAGATTTTCTACAACTTACTGGATGCACAAATTGAAGTACCACGTTGTTTCGAACCTGATTCTTGGACGCTTTCTCAAAATCTTGCCTCAATTTGGTCAATGTTCTGTCGAGTAGCTTCAAATGGAACTCGTTCTTGGATAGTTTCATTGATTTGCAGAACTTCCTTGTTCTTTCGGTTGTCTTGGACTTGCAAGTCATGTGACTCCTTTGGATTTTGAATGTCTAAACACTGCAGAATTTTGAGCCAACATCATCCGTAGGTCTCCCAATTTAGTCTTGATGTCATTCACGGCTGTTTCTACTGAGGTCACTCGGTTCTCCAAGGCCTTGATCGAAGAGGAGGCTTCTGCTTCCATGTTGAAGGTGATTCGAAGGAAGAATGCGTGTTGGATATAAAACGCTCTGATACCAATTAATGGAGTAGTTCCAAGAAACCTTGAGATGATTTTATTAATAATGATCAAAATGATGGCTAAAGAGCCTATTTATACAACTTTAATGGTGACCAGTTAGATTGGTTAATTTATAACTTGTAACCTGTTCAGCCGGTTACAAAGACTTAAGCTAACTATTTAAAGACATTAACTAAATCATAGATACAAGATTGTAGTTGGTATTTGTGGGGAGACTTCCTTCATCACTACTTTCTTTTGGGCACAAACTGGTGCATTCTCTATCAACACTTTATAATTTGGAGATGTCAGTTTGCTTCTTCGCTTATGGATCACTTTTGGAGACTTCCTTCATCACTACTTTCTTTTGGGCACAAACTGGTGCATTCTCTATCGACACTTTATAATTTGGAGATGTCAGTTTGCTTCTTCGCTTATGGATCAGTTTTGGAGGAGTTTAGGATTTTTCTTGCTTGTTGTAGGGACTATTGTTCTTTGATTCACTGAGCCTCTCTGTTCCTGCCCTTCCAGGTTAAGGGGTTTTTGAAATTGAAATGGAGGCAAAAATGGAAGCATGAATATCATTGAAGACTTGCAAAAGGAATCAAGTAAATCAAAAAAAGCTACTTCTATGACCAAGCTGAGTGATGCCGGGAAATAAGGGTGACTATTCAAACTGCATAAACCGAATCATTTCTAAAAACCGAACCGAACCAAACTGAAACCGAAAAATGCGGTTCGGCCAGGTTTGAAGAAAATTTGAAACCGAATTAATTTGGTTCGGTTGGGTTTTCAATTTCAAAAACCGAATTTGAAACCAAACCGAACCGTTTTTAACTAATATATATATTTAAAAAAAGAGTAAAACCGAACCGCTTTTAATTTAAAGAACAAAACCGAATTTTAAACCAAACCGAACCGAACCGTTTTTTAATTAAAAAAAATATATAACAGATTTTTTTAAAATGCCAAAACCGAAGTTGAAACCAATGCGGAAGTTTGAACCAATAAATCGGTTTGGTTTAGTTTCACATATTAGAAAATTCGGTTCGTTTCAGTTTGACCACCAAACCGAACCGAGTTGAGTTGAGCCGAGCCGAGCCGTTTCCACCCCTACCGGAAAGCAAGAAATGAGGAATTATAGACTGAAAGGCTTTAGATGAAGTTTCATTAGAGAGGAATGATGCCAAAAAGAGTTTGGTAATGACATGAGAAAATACGTGTTGAGAAGCTGCATTTGTTACTCGAAGCCAAGGAGAGGAGGATTGAAGAAGCCACGAATGAACTAGGTAAAGCAAATATTGCACAAGATGACGATTCACTCTGTCAAGAAGGAGATGGAGAGGCGGGTGGATATCTTGGTCGGGGAAAGGGATTTGATGGAGAAAAGCTTGTTAGATGCCATAGTAGAATTGATGAACTGAAAACTATGGTCAATTAAGCTATTGCTAATTCAGAGAAAGCATTGGCATTTTTGAAGGAAACTTGTTTGAATGTTTGTGATACTGGTGGTTATGAGAAGGGAGAAGTGGAAGAGGCTTTTTCTGAGCACAAGTTTATAGAAGAAGTACAGCCCTTTGTCGAACATTTGGATGCAATAAAAATATCTTTCACAAACAAGGAGAAAATGGTGGAAGAAATGAAGCAACAAGCAGAGGAACGGAAGAAGAACTTCTTCACCATAGTGACTGCAGCAACAACAATTTTGGCGGCTGTTTCTCTTGTTTATGTTAGCAAAGGGTTCTGAGGCTGAGGCAATAGTTGTTTGTCAACACTTTTTTTGTTAGTTTCAATGAAAGCATTGTTTCCTATAAAAGTGATTTGAGATGACAGTCTTTGGGGTAGAGTCGCTTAATGTCTAGCCATGGTTGAAGTAGAATCATGGCATCACAGAGATGAAGATAGTGGGATTGTGTTTTGTGGCACTAGGCTTTCTCCCTTTGACTTATTCAATAGCCACTAATACTTTTTCAATAATTATGGGTGTCCTTGACCTTGACAGCTCACACAAGTCAATTAATACCTGGATATAAAATGCCGGTGGAAACTTCCCTCTTTTTTTCTCTTTGAGATAATGATGGTAGACTTTCTTGTGCTCAAATATTGGTATGTAAGTGCATTATCTGTCACTATGTATTATTATAATATTAATATGGCTCATATATTTGTTGCTACTTTTATTTGTCATGAACCCTTTTCAGCTGTCAGGAATGAACTGCTCACAAGCAAAAAAAAAAAAAAAGTCTAAATCTGCACAAGTTTCAAGTGAAAAATTGAACAATTTGAAATTGTGCAGGCTGCTCGAGCATTGGCTAATTTAGCTGCCCATGGGGATAGCAATACAAATAACTCTGCTGTTGGACAGGAGGCGGGTGCACTTGAAGCACTTGTCCAACTTACACATTCTCCTCATGAAGGTGTCAGGTAGTTTTGCAATGATTTAATATGTTTCTTTATTATTGTTGGTTTTACTATTTATGCGTAGAATATCATCCAATCTTTGTTCAAACTTTTTTTCATTTTGTCTTTACGCCCTCAGATGCCAAAAATGTTGAAAATAGACTATAGCATAACCTGCTAGAGGATGAAATGACATCTAAATAATAAATTCTATTCATTTTCACCATGGATGTTACACATGCTGATGCAAATCTTTTAAGTCTCAATCAATCTTTCTGGATGTTTTTCGACTTTCTTTGGTATTTTTAGGATCATTTTGTTCCATTCTTGGGCAATCTTTAGGATCTTTGAATTTAGTTTTAGTTTTAAGGCTCATTGTATTTGATTCTTGAGAGTCTGTATTTATGTATGTTTTTTAGTTGATTGTTAGTTTTAACCTGTCATGCCGTTAAAATCCCTATTTAAGCTGGCTGTAAACACTTTTGGAGGTTAATGAATAATATTCTTTTGAGTCTTATTTAAGTTTCTATCACATACGCTAAGGGAATAAATCCAGGTCGTCTGGTAAGTTTAAGTATTGATTTTGCTGAGAGTAAAGGATTACTGAGAGAACTTCAGTTAAACTTATATTTGTGGGAAATTCTCCTAAATTGTAGGTATTTAATTTTACCGAAATTAGGACAAAAACCTTTTAACATTTGTACTGAAATAAAATGTTCATAAGGTGGGTCTTCTGTATCTTTCAGCTGTATGGATACTCTCGGTGTGAGAAACTGTGAATCTTGGATAAAGTACATAATTAAGTTTTAATCCAACATATTATTTTTATCTCATGGAATAGGCAAGAGGCGGCTGGTGCCCTATGGAATTTATCATTTGATGACAGAAATAGAGAAGCAATTGCAGCTGCAGGTGGTGTTGAGGCATTGGTAAGATCCTTAACATTTTCCTTAAATTATTCATTATTGTAAAAGCTGATCGGACTCATGTAGAATGTCTGAATCAAATAAGGAATGAAAAGAATCCAGCCTTATCTACCTGCTGGTGAATCACCCAGACTCATTATTGTAGAGGTTGACTGGATGTATCTCACACTGTTGAATTTTTGCCTGCATGAGATTTTAAAAAAGTCATTCTTCATGTGGTGTAAGCTTTGATGATTAGATGAGATTACATTTAGTTTTTGGTAAACTTCACACGAAGAAAAAGGTTTGGAATTCGTACTCCGTTTAACTCTAAATGGAGAAATTTTCCTTCTACAGTGGAATACGTATCTTCTTTTATTATGTATGCATTAGATTTTATTTTTTGATAAGAAACAATAGTTTCATTATCAATAAGGGAAGATACGAAAAGGAGACGAGGGAAGTACAAAAAGCTTCCCAGTTGGCATAAATTTGAAGAAAAGGAGAAACTACAAAAGTCACTTGAGAGCACACCAACTCGAAGCAAAAATTCTCACACTCCGAAAATGACTCAAAGCTACTCTCTTCTCCGTGGATTGTCCTATTATTTCTTTCAAACCAAAATTTTCACAACAGAGCTGCCTGCCTCATTTAGCCACAAAGTCTTTGCTTTGCCTTTGAGATCTACCCCACAAATCAGCTGGAACATGGCCTCTGGGCAATTAATATGGAAGCACCAGCTTTCTTTTTGGATAAGAATATGGAAGCACCGGCTAACCATGAACATTCCGAAGATTTTCTCAGTTGCCTCAACTCCTCTCTGCTAGCCTTACACAGATCAAACCAGTTCAGGTTCAAGCAGATGTTAGGAATTCTCCTTTGTGGGGCTAAGCTTCCCGTGAGTCAAAATCTATTGATGTAGTAGGATTAGAGTAAATTAGGGTATCTTGTTGAATCTTTATTTGATTAGGATTAGGATTTGTTTCCTTGGTTTATTAGGATTAGTTTCTTTGATTAATTAGGATTAGGATTAGTCTGCATAACAATTCTCTATAAATAGAAGAATTGTTTTCTTGTATTCGTAACTTTTGAATTTTGATTCATGATAAAAACTTTGATTATTAGAGATTTCTCTCATTTTTATCCCTTTAGGCTACATCAGTTGAGCCCATTCCTCCACCTCCACCTCTTTCTCTTCAAAACTCCTTCTAAACCGAAAATCTTACCCTACCACAGTCTAATTTGCATGGGAAATGGATAAGCCCTTAGAGTTAGCGGGTAGAATCTTGGGAATAAAAGCTGGAACGAAGAGTTTGAAATGGAATAATTTTATTGTCTATTTCTAGTCAGAGTTTTGTGCATTTGATATCAAATGAATTATTTTTCTTTTTCCTTTATTTTGATTGAAAAGTGACCTCCATTAGAAAAACCTAGAGGAGACAGCGAGAGATGCTTTGAGTAATGTCAAGTAGACATGCTTTTGTTAAGCTCAAGTGTTTGGGTTCTATCATTTCTCTCATCCAGATCTCCCTTTCCACTGGAACGGCAGCTGGAGGAGAACTCCGTGATCAACTCACTATTATTGAAGGAAGAAGCATACTATGCTTCCAACTAAAGGATCTAAGAAGTGGCAAAGAATCATTTTTGCCATAAAATCTTTCTTACTGTTGAAGGAAGGAGCTGTGAGCTATCAAGTGTTTTCCTCCTTAAAAAAATTCCTCAACCCTATCTTTGGTCTCAGAGCTCATATAGGTGAGGTAATAGAAACTATTCTAGATACTATGAGAAGAAAGCAGTGATGGAGAAGCAGAAGTTGGCGATGGTCCTCTGAATTATTTTTTTTTTGCAGAGGATGTATTGTTTTGGTGGAGGCTTAAAAACACATTCCTCATATATGTGGGCTCTAACCTTTCTATTATGCTTGTGGCTCACGCTTACTGTTCTCCAAATGACCTGCCCCCTCTAAAGTCAATTCTGGCATGCAAAGTTAGAAGAGTTAATGCTTATGGTAGCCACTAACCTTATAGTAGCTTTGACCTCACCAGCTCAGAAGCACCGAAGATGGAAATGAATTAAAAGTCCAAAGTTGAGGGTTCACCCTTTTATAAGCAAGGTTAATATGGATATTAGGAATGCAATAAAACCTGAAAGCCTCTCATCATTATTCTCTGTTTTCTTCTTCTTCTTCTTATTATTTTTTTTTTGAAAAGGAAACTTCTCTGTTCTCTTAATTGAAGTCAACATAGATTATAGTGTATTGTTTTTCCAACTGTCTATGCCCATAAATACTATTTTTCCAATCAAGATATGAACCATTTCAAAATATAAGAAAAGTAGGATAATATACTTGACTGGAATATGTTATATGATGATAAGCTCACCCATCGTTTGCATGTACATTTTTATTTATTTATTTATTTATTTATAATTTTAGGTTGCTCTAGCACAATCTTGTTCAAATGCATCCCCGGGTCTTCAGGAACGGGCTGCTGGAGCTTTGTGGGGATTGTCAGTTTCTGAAGCCAACAGGTATAAAATTTGGGGTTCGGAGATGGTATCACCTAATATATTGCAGAGGGTAGCAAGCCAATAAGATTTGTTAATCTTACTGCAACAAAGATTCTTATATTTAAAAAAAAAAAAAACCTTAGGGGGGATGAATGCATTAGTCAACTAGTCACTATGAAGTGTGCTGGTGACGTAGAGGGTTTCTATAGGATATGCCTTGTATTTTTAGTATCATTCCCGTGGTAAAGAATTTATGGAAAATTGGCTTGAAGACTTTCTTGATTATGAATGTCTAGCTAGTTCAGAATCAGATATGGGAAATTGTCTTTTTTCCTTTGCAAGGATCTCTGTTTGGTAGTTTGGAAGACAATGATAGGAGTTGATTAATTACTTAATGTAGGGTATCATTGTCGTTTAAGAAATAATGTCTTCTCTTTAGAAAAATCTGTCCATAGTTTTGCTTCTAAAGGTTTTGATTTGAAGTAATACTATCCTATCCCTGCCATTCAGTTACTTTTTCTTCTTTTACATTACTTTCACTGATGATATTTTTCTACGTGAAGGCCAGGTTCAACTAACCTTTTTCCTTTTGGGTTTTTTTAGCATTGCTATTGGTCAGCAAGGGGGCGTTGCACCATTAATTGCTTTGGCACGTTCAGATGCTGAAGTAAGGATTTCAAATTATTCTCGAGTTTCTTGATAAGGAGCACTCAAATTTGATAGTGAAATATGTGTGAATGTTCAACTGAACTGCATATTTACCATTTATACACTGAACTATTTAACGTTATTTATTTTCAACAGGATGTTCATGAAACTGCGGCTGGAGCTCTTTGGAATCTTGCATTTAACCCCGGTAATGCCCTTCGTATAGTGGAGGAAGGCGGTGTTCCAGCCCTAGTTCATCTTTGTTATGCATCAGTATCAAAAATGGCACGCTTCATGGCTGCTCTGGCATTGGCTTACATGTTTGATGGGAGGTACATGGAATGACTTCACTAGATCCACAGACATGTTGCCTTCATTTGTCTTAATAGAAAAATAACTTACGTTTAGATCTTCAACCTTTTGCAGAATGGATGAATGTGCCTTGCCAGGAAGCTCATCAGAAGGCATTTCCAAGAGTGTGAGCTTAGATGGGGCTAGAAGGATGGCATTAAAGAACATTGAAGCATTTGTCCAGACATTTTCTGATCCACAAGCGTTTGCCTCTGCTGCTGCATCCTTGGCGCCTGCAGCATTGGTGCAAGTAACAGAACGAGCTCGTATTCAAGAAGCGGGCCATCTGCGATGCAGGTTCACTCGAACCTCTTGTATTCTCATGCCCATTCAATTTAGCATGCTCACGTTTTTTATGCCTATGGATGTTGGGTAGTCAATTGTCTTCAGCTGAACTTTGTTGTTGATAACAAAATTTGCATTGCCTGCTCTTTCCCTTCAGCATATGATGGATGTCCATTCTAGTTATGCTTATGTTTCTTTAGAAAATCGATTAAAATTTTCCTTTAAATTCTTTTACAAAATATTCAATGTACTTTTAGCTGTTTGCTTCTTGTATGCAAGAATGCTTGTCAGGGAGGAATGTTGGTTGTGAAGCAAGGAAATTTTTTCTTAAAAGTTTTATTGATCTTACTCTTGTTTTCGAATGTCTTAATTTTTCATAACTGTTAGTGGAGCTGAAATTGGAAGATTTGTTGCAATGCTTCGAAATCCATCACCTACACTAAAAGCATGTGCAGCATTTGCTCTTCTACAGGCAAGTGCACGGATTGAAGTTCAGTGTTTTTCCTGATTTTATAAGCCACCCTTGAGTTCTGGCACAAATTTTCTTCAATACATGTATTCTTCCATATGCAGTTTACTATCCCGGGGGGTCGACATGCCTTACACCATGCAAGCCTTATGCAGAATGCAGGAGCATCAAGAGCCCTGCGTACTGCAGCTGCAGCAGCAACTGCCCCATTACAAGCGAAAATCTTCGCTAGAATTGTTCTTAGAAATCTAGAGCACCACAGCATTGAATCTTCCCTTTAAAGACAAATTCAACATAAATCTGCGACTGAAGGTGAGTTCTTGTTCAACTCAACTCATGGAGCTTAAATGAGCTGCATGGCATGCCCGAACCAGGCGCTCTTGTAAATGCCCCCATTAATCATATACCGAGTTTCTGATGCCAAGTAGTACACAAACTATATGGTTCGACTTCTCAGCTTCACTGTTACTTCCTGGTCTATTACCTTTATCAGAAGCGTCAAAAGGTCGTTTTCGAAGCATTTTCTTCGTGTACTTGCAGTCTGCATTCTATCAGAATTTATATATACTGATGGTACTTTATGCAGGGAGTTGATAAGAAGCACATTACCTTGAAACCTTTTTTTTCTCTTCTTTTGGGTTAGCCATTTTGTTTTGGTTGTTAATATTGATCCTGATGGTATTTTCCCTGTAATGATAGAAGTTCTAAATATGCTAAAGATTGTACAATGTTTAGCTCTCATTTTTGCAGTTGGACTGGTTGAAGATAAATTAAGGATGTTTAGCTATCAAACTTCATTTAATTTAATGTTTATCCAGTTGAGGGTCAAGTTGTTTAATAAATGGTGATGATTTGAATGAACTGAGATGCAAAATCTGGGTTTCAAACCAAGTATGTCCACATTGTTAAAAGGTATTAACTAAAACATTACTTGCAAAAACATATTTTAAAGATTTTGATTATGATCTTTCATTACATGAATGTAACTGTTGTCCAACTATAGTTCACTTTATGGCTGAACTCTGCAGAGAAGAACCTTATTGGATTCTCACTTAGGTTTGCTTGAGCATTGGATATTCGCAAACACCATTACTATTCTTCTAGTTGATTTTTTATTCACTCGGATTGACACTTGTATTATTAAAAACATATGCTTTTGTTTCAAAAAATAGTTTTTGCCAAAAATGTTATAGATCTAAATTTTTGTTTTGCTTATTGTTGAATTGAAAAAAGAAAAAACAAAACAAAATTGGAATTGTGGAATGTGCATACTTTAGATGAGCCAAGGTTTTAAGATAAACTCACGTTTCTCTGAAAAAGAAAATTAAGAGATAAATTAGTTTAGATTTTAGCTTAGTTTAAATGGTTAAATTGTACCAAAAGAAAGGGTTAAAATTAAGATATTGATTACCTCATTTACAGATATGCTTAAATTTTTTAAATTGCTTAAAAAAAATTAATGGGAATCGAATTTAGTGGTGGTGTGACAAAATGATGGTAATATTATCCGGATCGGAATGAAATTTGTCGAGGTCCGGGATAGGTTTAATACGGGAATCGTAACCAAACAATGGAAAATAAAAAAATAAAAAAAATAGAGGAAAATCATGTGAAAATACCGGACAGTGGGCCCCATGCTTAATATATGATGGGGTCCATTTTATTGTATCATAAAACTATATAATGAAAGCAAAATTGGCGGTGTTTCTGTTTTGTTCTGGCGTAAAACGTTCCCACGTTCTGACTCTACAGTTTTTGCTCCATTCCGTTCACTTTCCTCCTCTTTCGCTTCTTTTTCCGTTCACTTTACCGGATCTTACTTCCCTCAGTCATCGCCCGATTATCCCGACCCTGTCTTGCCCTTCGATTCGCCCACTGATCGACGAGAAGAATCGCGCGTAATCAATCGACCCCCAAACCCAGGTTTGTTCTTTTCAATTCTGATGAAACCCAGATGGGGGTTTTCTTCACTCGTTCAAAATTGTGAACTGGGAGGAAGAGGATTTTCTATTTGGCTGTTGAAAGTATTCGATTGTCGTAATAAGCTTAGTCTGTATAGGACTGTTCTGCTTTCTCGGGATTTGGTAATTTGGATGCTCGAGAAATTCGTATTAAAAATCCTTTTTGAAGTCTTCCATTTGACCTTAAATGGACGGTTTTTGATCGGAGTATAATGGAAGTTGTCCTTTTTCACTTCCCACTTTCTTGTTGGTGAAATGCTTTTCTTTGCCCATTATTATTATTATTGTTATTGTTTTTTGCGATTTTTTTCCTGGAGGCTTTTTGCGTCTTGTGCTACCGTTCACTAATTGGGCTCTCTTTTATTTTTGGCGTTATAATCAATCTGTTTTATTGTGTTTTCAATCTATGCGTTTATTTCCCTTTGCTTTCCGAGAAGAAAGACCGATAGTGAGGTCACGACTACTTTCTTCATGTTCTTCTTTTTGAATGAAAATGGTATGGTAATTTTTTTTTCCTGTCGTGTGCTCATGGAATTCAAACAAGCAATATTGAATCCTTACTATTTTTGGCTCTTATCACAGAAGAAAAATCAGGAATTCTTACTATTCTGGTCACCAAATGAATTCTTCAGCGAATTCCTTCTTTCTGTATTTTTCATCTATAAATTCGTGTGGAACTGGAAACAGATGTGGGCTATAAGAATAAATTCTTGGACCTCCGTCCAATTTAAGTTTTCCTTTTTGCTATTCTCGTTTGGAAAGCTTGAAATATTTTTGTTTACTTCAGTTACTTGTGATAAGCTCACTAGCTCAGAATAAGTATTGGGTAGTGTGTTGCATATTCTGATCCCGTTTATTTGTTTAGATGTTATTGCCCGATTGCACTCAAGAGTGCCTAAATTCGGGCCTATACTAGCATGGGACTTGAAGATGGATCAAAAGTGAAGGAGGAAGTTTTGATGGAGGTTTCAAGGTGTGTGGAGGACGGAAATGCTGCTCAAGATAAGCAGAGTGCAGGGAGTTGTCAGGATAACATTCATGACATAGAAGCTCCATCCTTTGAACCAAGTATGATGTTAGATAGAAGTGAGGATATGGAGCTTGATATTATTGGGTGTACAGAGAATTGTGAGGGAGGTCCTAGTAATGAATGCAATGTTTCAACTGAATATTCAAGCTCGTTTGGAGATACTGTATCTGGGACAGATTATGGTTTGTTATTGGATGATGAAGAAGTTGAATCCCAATTATATGGTGATAATAATTTGCAGCATATGTCTAATGGATACAGCGAAGTATTTCCGAGGTAGTACATGTATCTTTTCTTTTTCTTTTCGCCTTTGCTGCTTTTATTTGTTCTTTTTCCCCCCCACGTTTTCTTTGTACTTAATTGTGTTCTATTTGTGGATGAACAATTTGATCTTTTTCCCACAAAAAAAATGCATTGAATTGTAAGGGGAAAGTGGAACTGATTTAGTTACTGTTTGGACTTGGAGCCTTCATCAAACAAAGCATAGAGTTTGTTATTTAAAGTAAATATCCTGCTAACCATTGAAAATATTGCCTCGTAGTCATAGCTTCACGAGGAATAATAGGATTTCTAGAGAGATTGAGAGATCCTGTGAGGAGGTTTGGGAGGGAGCCCAGTTTAATGCCTTCCTGTGGGCGCCTGTTTATAGTCTCTTTTGTAATTATGATCTTGGCGTGGTCTTATTGGATCGAAGCCCCTTTTGTTGTTAGCTTGGGGCTCCCTCTGCCTTTTTTGTGGGATGTCTTTCTTGTATGCCCTTTTTCTTTTACTATTTCTTAGTGAAATCTGAGTCTCGGTTGCTTACCCAAAAAAAAAAAAAAAAAGTAATAAATAAATGTAAAATTATGCAACCATCTTATAATGAACAAACAGGATCTTTAGGGGGTGTGGAGTGTCATATGGAGGAGGTTTGATCCTTAGCTAGATTTAACGCCTCACTTTGGGGCTTGTGTTTATTTTTATTTTATTATTATCTTTTTGCTATCCATGAGTGTTTGGGCCATTTTATCTGCTCCTTGACTAATCTCACGGGACAATTTGCTTGCCCTACATGGCCTATGTTTGAAAATTTTTGTAATTATTCATTAGGTCTTTCTTTTGTATATTGGATCCCTTTTCTTGTTTGTTGGTCCCTGTATAGCTTCTTTTGGTCAGTTGTTTTTATAAGCCGTTTCTTTTGGTTGTTTTTGTAGACCGTTGCTATATTTGTAAATAAGTTGTCATTATTTTGAGCCTCTTGTATTCTTTCATACTAAGTAACACAAATTAAAATAAAATAAAACTCAATAATGTCAAATTGAAACTGTTATTAACACAAAAGAAGATTGCAAATATCATATCTGGAGTTTCCTTGCTCTAAAAAATATATCCTATCTTGTATACTGGTTGGGTTGTTATTGACTTGGTTGATGGAAAAAGCCATGTCAAGCCCATTCCTAAAAATTTTTAAGACGCATGTCGTCACTTAGCATGGCTGACATTGTGAGAACAAGGAAAAAATTGTATGACTAATACAATTAAGTTTATATATTCCTCAATTATGATATCTTTTACCTCAATGATCTATGATCTTCACGTGTTTATACATGCATCTTATTTTCTAGGAAGAAAAAGTTGACAGCTCACTGGAGGAAGTTTATAGGTCCTCTTATGTGGCGGTGTAGATGGTTAGAACTGCAAATTAAGAAACTTCAGTCTCAGTCGTTAAAATATGATAGAGAACTTGCATTATATGATCAAAGAAAGCAGTCTGTCTACGAACACTTCTCAACAGAAGGTTTTGATGTGAAGTCAACAGGATTCTCAAGTCACACTCAAAGACACAGGGTTATGAAAAGAAAGGGAAGGAAGAAAGTTGAAGAGACTACTGATATAGCTTCATATATGGCACATCATAATCTGTTCTCCTATTATGGTATCAAGTCCTCAACTATTTCTATGCAATACCTTTTTTCCTGGTGTCCGTCTCCCTCTATGACATTTCAGTCTTCTTTTTTTATTCCAGAGAAGAAGAGGTCTCTTGCTGATGACATGTCTTTGGAAGATACTTTTTTTAAATTAGGTAAGTGAAGTGGATCGTAATATTTACTTTGGTTGATTTCATTAAATTGTACATGTGGTATGGCTAAATAGGAGTTTGCTGCAGACTAATTATAGCCGCAGAAGTGAAAGTTATTTCAAATCTTTGACTGTTGGATGAATTAGTTTTATACTTGATATTTTACGATTAAGAGCTAACAATGTCGTTTTTCTTAGGGTATGCGATATCGTTATCCCTTTGTTTAGGGTATGTGATATCGTTATCCCTTTGTTTTTCCTCCATATGTGGGTTTGACATTGTTAATCCTCATGATTCATGAATATACCAACAGTCCTCGTGGAGATTCTTCCAAGAGAATGTAACAAAAACCTGAACCTCCCAATTATTTCCCCAAGATCTCTTGACCCTTAAAAAGTTTTCGCATTTCTCTCAGATGATAGTTTTAACAAGATTGAGCCATAAAATCTTTTTCTTCTTCTTCTCCTTTTTTCCCTGGGATGGCCACAAAGGGTCTCAACACAGAAATGCTTTGAAGTTCTAGAGTGTTAGGAAGGACAAGGTTAGTTTTGAGGCAGAGTAGTGTCAGGAATATTAGTATGGAAATATTAAGAATATCAATAGGATACTTGGACGGAGGCATCTTTGTCATCAATAAGAGTTGGTTTATGAAAGGTTTTGGAGGTAGGGAGAATTTAGATTGAAGTAATTTTAGGAGGTGAACTTTCTACCAATTTCAATTGCAAGGAGCGAAGTAACACACACACACACACATAAAGAAACGATTTCATTTGTAAATAGAATAAAGGAGAAATACTCAAAACACCCTATTGGTGAATTACAAGACAGATCAATGGGAGATAAAATAGAATAAGCTATTAAAAGAAAAGGGGTGTTTATTCTACATCAAAAGAAAGCAGAAAACAGAACCATATCCATAAAACGCTCAAAGGAAGAGGAAACATCTCTGAAAAATACGGCCATTTCGTTTACCCTAAGATGCCAGAAAAACACTCGGATTATGGCCAACCATAACATTTTCTTCGTACCAAGCAAAACCGACGCAAGTAGTTCATAAATGGCACAAACCACCCAAAAGCTTCCAAAACAGATAACTAAAACTGAGATGCAAAAGGACAATGAATAAAAAGATGTTTGGGAGATTTATTCACACATAAGGCACCAAGAAAGGGGCAGATTCATTTAAGGCATTCTCCTTAATAATCTATTTTTTGTATTAATTGCACCAAGGCTAAACTCCCAAAGGAAAATTTCAATTTTCTTTGGATATAATCTTTCCAAATCACCATAGAAAGATCTTTGAACAAAAGATTCACAAATCACCATAGAAAGATCTTTGAACAAAAGATTCACAGTTCCCACCAAATCCTCCCCAAGTGATTTTACAAAATAATGCCAGGAAGGATTGATTGGCCAAGACTAGGAATTAGGCGAATTTTGGAACGAAACAGAAGATGAGAGAGATTAGCGCATTCAATTGTTTCTGAATCATTAAGATTACAATGAAGTCGTGAGTCCCAAGTCTTAGTTACCTCAACCCACATATCAATGATAGTATACGAACCATAGCAAGACGATAAAGCCTAGGGAACACAAACCTAATAGAACCACAACTAAGCTACGAATCAGTCCAGGAAGAAGTAGATGGCCCATTACCAAGAGAATGTTACACACAACTAGCAATCAAGTCAATGGTCTGGCAAATAAATTGCCAAGCACACTTAAAAGGTCCAGAGTGAATAGGCATTAACAAACCTCTCCAGTTCTATCTGTGTAATACTCGACAATAATCAACTTCCGTCATAGAGCGGACTCTTCATGAAGAAAACGGCAAATCCATTTAGCCATTAATGCCAACTTTTTGTCATCAGAAGTTTCTTGGTTGTGTTGTGGTTTTGGACATTGCTTCTCCTTTCTTCTCTTTTAGGGGGTTTTCAATATCTTATTTATGGCTATCAGTTTCTAGTTTGGTTGGGCCTTCAGATATTTTCCCTCAGTTGTTCGGTGTTCATTTACATTAAGGAGTTTCGCCTTGGAAGAATTCTTGAAGCCTTTCAAGATTAGTTGCTATTTGATTATTTGTTTGAGATGGATTTGAGTTTTGTCCTCTCCTTTTGATTCAAAAGCCCTCTCGAGTGCGCGCCTAGGCTCAAGGCCTGTCTGGTACCTCACCTTTTAGTCACAAAATATGGTGTGCCTCAAGCACGTGCCTTTTGTGAAGCCCCAAGACTTTAAGCCTTGGGCCATGGGGTTTTTCATTATTTTTAAAATATAGTTATAATTAATGTTTTTCCTTCTTTATTAACTTAATCAAATTTACTAAGCGTAAATACAAAACTTCTTCTATTTAGGGGTCTTTTTTTTTTTTTTTTTTTTTCATATTTCCAATTCAACTAATCTCTTCTTCTTATGTATTACTTTTATATATAGTGCATCTCAACCAAAAAAAAAAAAAAAAAAACTGGGCGTTCTTTTTTGCGCCTTGTACTTAAGCCCCAGAAACTATTATGCTTTATTGCGTCTTGAGCTTTAAAAAACAAAAAAATTGTAATTGCTATATTTACTTTTCTTTGTTTCATTGTATTTTGATCATTAGTCTCTTTTCATTTATTCAATGAAAAGTCTTGTTTTCTTTTAAGAAAAATCAGCTCGTTCACCATTAAAGCAGCATCCAATAGTTGTTTATTAGGAACAAAGGCTAACTGGTTATCAGCAATGGTAAAGCAAGAGCCTTCTTTTAACGATTAGATAAAACCTGAGCAATTATCTTATAAGCACAAGGAATGAAGTTGATAGGGTGATAATTAACAACAGGTTTAGAGTCAATTTTCTTCATCAGAATTAAGCAGATAGAATTCTCATTCAGGGATGCATTAATAATCCCAGAAGGAAAATACTCATTAAATATTGATCATAGCCAAAACATCAGCTTTAAGCTGGGCCGAAAAGAACTTGAAAAATTCAGTTGTGTAGCCATGAGGACCAGGGGACTTACTAGAACCAAGAAAAAGACAGCCTGGAAAACCTCCTCTGCAGTTAAAAACCTTCCAACTCAGTTGCTTGTGTACTACTGATTGGGCTCCAATCAACCTTAGTTGGGAGAAAATGCTGTTAATCATTCTCAGTAAATAATTTCGTACGGAAGTCAATAAACTCATTCTCAATGTTGCCAGAGAGCGATAGGCTAATACCATCTCTGGATAGAATTTCAGTAATTGAGTTGTTATGTTTACAAGCAGCAAGAATTCGATGGAAAAAAATCGGTGTTTTCATCACCCTCACTAAGCCACTTTCTTTTACAAGGCTGATGCAGATAAATATGTTCCAATTGACAAGTCGGGTTCTTTCACTCGTGACTTGTGAGCCTCTGAAAGTAAGGTTCCTAGATTCTTCCATCTCAATGATTTTGTTGAAAACTTAGGCAGTCGTTTTGTGGGATTCCCTTGAGATGAGAAGCTCAAACCATCTCAAAATGTGAGCTGTGATGCTATTTCTTTGAGTCTTATCGGGAAGATACCATAGGGCTATTCAAAAGTTCCCTCTTTTTTTCCTTTTTGTGGCGCCTGATGCTGGCCTGATCTATTCAGAAGTTCTAACCTTTCCTGGGTCTTTCCTAGGAGTAGAGATGCATTTTTCCCACTCATCTCCGGGACTTTCTTTGGTGGCAATGCTAGAATCCTTTTGTCCAATGTGGCGCACTCACCTCATGACATTTTTGGAGATTTAGCTAAACTTCACTCTTCTACTTGGTGTTTTCTCTATGAAGACTAACGAGTTTATGGAAATCTGTAATTATGGTTTGACGCATATTTCTGCCCATTGAGAGTCTTCTTTAAAATCTTCTTGGCTTTTTAGGGACCATATCATCTCCTTTCGGTATAATATCGTTTTGTTTCCTAGAAAAGAAAATTGATCTAGTGTTTGTAACAACCATAAGGATCCTATTCGTCTTTTTTGTGCTTCACAGCTTACACTTTTGAACTTTTGGGTAACCATGCCTTCTTCATTTATGCTAATTAGAGCAAGATTCATGAGTCTATGTCTTGTACTTTTTTTCAAAACTTTTTTTTTCTTTCCTGAGTTTCTATCAATGTATAAACAAATAATTCTGTTTCTTATAATTAAAAGAAAAGTCTGATATAGGATTTTAAGTTTGAGAAGACTATGTTTGAAGAGCTCCTGGCTTACAGTAGTGAGTACTTGCCATTGATTCTCTGCCCTGATATCTACAGACAAAACAAGAAATATAAAACGCGATGACATCAATGACTTTGGAACAATGGCAACTGACGGATGGGCATCTTCTATGTTGGGAGATAGTGATAATAATTTGAAAGACGTTTTTCTCAAAATTGAAGCTGCACAGTCAAAAGTTCATGAGTTGAAGAACAGAATTGACAAGGTGGTGAATGAAAATCCCATGAAGTTCTCTGCAATCAATCAGCTATACTCTCTGGCATCAAGCGATGATCCCGCTTCACCTGAAGATGGAAATGATAAGTTAGTTAGGTCTTTGCATGAAGCATCACAACACATATCTGAGCATGCATTAGATGTACTTATGCCCGAAACTGCAATTAAAACTCATGGAGAGGTCATGCTACTTCCTGATATGACGCAGAGCGCGGATTGTGGAACCGTAAGTTTTCTCTACTGCTATGTGCAATTTTTGTTCGATTGACAAGAAAAAAACTTTTCATGGATCTAATGAAAAAGAAAAACGAAAGTGGAATAAAAATCATAAAGCACACACAAAACTAAAATAGAGATATAAAGACCTCTCAATTCATATTAAGTTCGGAAACAGAACTACCATGGAGAAGTTTTCCATCTAGCCGCTTCCAACTGATCAAACTATTTAGTTTCCTTGTTCTCAAAAACTCCTTGATTTTGTTCCAACCAAACTTATGTAATAATAGCTTGGTTAATGTGTTGCAACTGTTATTATATTAAAACATGGTAGTTCTGAACATTGGAACTCACTTGTATGTTTACAGACTGAGAAAGTTCTGAGACAAGATTCCGCAGTCAAGGAAGAGTTGCAACTTTCCGAAGGGGTTAAAGGTCAGTTGATTGAATCTCAAAAATTAGAGGAGCAGAAAATCATTTCTCTAGCTGCAGTTTCTCAAAGTGACTTAACCTCAAACGACAAGGAACCCAACACGCTGCACAAAACAAAATCCCCTTCTGCTGCCAAGCCTAATTCATCTAAGAGAACAAGAAAGCGAGGAAGGCGAAAAATCGGTTCGAGCAAGAAGAACAGGAAAGCAACAGGTTAGCTGGATAAATGGGACTAGAAGAAGATGGTTATTTTGCTTCTCATTATGTGGTTGATGGAGGTTAGAATTTTGTTAATGGTTCCTTTGTTCTACTTCAACTTGTATATTTTACATGCCTTTGCTCTCATCTGCACATATCAACTCAGATTATTTGTACATGTTGCAAATATTCATTAATTATGTTAATATGAAGATAGCATTAAATCAATCGTTGTCGAGAAAATTTCAAGTACTACAAGAATGTGATACTCCTTCCATTTATTGCTTACTGCATTAGTAATTTTTTTTTTCTTTCATATGGTTCTACTGGCATTAAAGAATAATGCAAACACTGAAGGATTAGAAATGCCAAACTTCATGGTCGGTCTAAATCATAATAAATGAAGTCAAGATTTGTGGAAGATAATTTCTTACAATTGTAACAAGTTTTGCCCCATAACCTAACTTCTTTCTAAATATGTTTTCAACATTCATTTTAGAGAATTGGGTATGAAACATATTTGGTTTTTAAAGATTTAAGAAATTGAGAATTTCAAGCGATTTCAAGCGACTTCAAGTGTAAAAGGGAAGAAGTTTACGAAGTGGAGTTGTGTAACTCGTGTCTGAATTATAAAAATTGTTCTCCTCTATTTTTTAGTACAATAATTTAATAATATTTAATGAGCTTCCTTCTTTATAAATTGATTAATCTTTACAAGACTAAATAACTATGGGATAAAAATTGAAAATTTTTTGTAGTATGGATTGAATTATTACAAATTTTAAAGTATTAGAGATTAAATTATACAATAAAATTGAAATTTTAGTTCATGTATTTTTAAATTGTTACAAATTTTAAAATGTTAACATGTAAAGTTCAAAAACTACAACACTTCTAAAATTAATGTTCAAGAAAACAGAGATCAAAAGTGAGATCCAATGTTTAGAACTACCATGTTTTTAATATAATAACAAATAACTGTGACTAGTACCTAGTCTATTTACACTATTGAATTTAGTGAGCATATTCAACAACATTACAAAGACCTCGATGATGATGCCTAAATATAAACGTTAAAACATTATTGTCTATGACATGTTTGAAATGACTTTTACAAGAATTAAAAACATTTTTTATTCGAAAATACATCAAGTGTACTAGACATTTCAAACAAGTACGACAGGATCTATTCTTCAAACTTGTATTTTGTACAACGTACACAGGATTATCCAAAACTCTTATCTTCCAGCGACCTGACAATAGGGCGATCAAGAAACATCCAACTTTTCAATTATTTCAAAATGCATTTGCATGTCCCCTGGCTTACCAGAAAAATAAAATCTCTCACAAAACTGCAAGTTTCCTCCACTTCTCAGAGCTTCAGACGCAAGAAAACTCATCATTTTTTCCTTCTCATCTCGAATCCAAACTCTTCTGCTGTCACACCATTGTCTTGGAGTACCATGAAGAACAAAACGGATTCCTCTCGACTCCTGAACAAGGCTGCTGGAGATTCTTTTGATTACCTCAGGGTCTGTAAGGTATGCACCATGGGAGTTCAACCCAACATCCACATAATGAATCTCTGTTATGCTTTTCAGAAAGCTTTGTTCTGTAGTTGATATGAACTGATCCTCTTCAAGTGTAGAACATTCAACACCCGGTTCTTGCTTGGAATGAGGTATATCCTCATCAGCAGCTATCAAGTCTTTGGAGCCAAGTTCAGTAACTAGCTGGTTAACCACAGTACCTCCCTTGCTAAATCCAAGAATGATTGTTTTGGGGGTGCAGCAGCCCAGTGTAGATATGGTGGTTCCCTTTGATACAGGTTTTACCCAAGGAATTATCTTCTTTACCTGCCAAATCCACAACTGAGTGCATCAGTCCACGTCAAAATCTCCCATCAACTTAAACATAGCTCAACTGGGTCAAACTCTCGATTAAGAAGACAAAGATTTGAATCTCTCCTGAGCAAAGTTTAGGCATACATCATCAATCAAGAGGTCGGGACAATAAATTGTCAATTAGCTTAGCCATGCATTATTGATCAAGAAGTTAGATTTTGGTTTAGCCATACATCATTAACAAAGAAGTTAGGATTTAAATCTTCCTCGAGCAAAACTTAATTGGTTTAGGAATACAATTCCACTAAGAGATTAAGAGGGTGTATGGGATGCTGGGTTGAGTTCTAAAGTCTGAAGTCGATACGTTAGAGTTAGTAAGTCTGTATTTAGTGTGGAGAATTGTGAAGATAGGATTCTTTGATAAATGTACAATAAAAAAAATAGGAAAAAGATAAAGTTTCTCGATAAATATACAAAATTCGAAGGTGAACACTATTGAAGTTAGTGGGGTTAAATTATTTAGGGTTGGTTTATCGAATCTACCACTATTTAACTCAAAAGATCAAAAGTATTGACCCGATTTGGATCATACCTCATTGTAGCAACTTTCCAAAAGTGAAACGGTTGACAGAGAAGCAGGAAACCCATCTGGAGAATATGATTTTGGTTCTCCCCACCGATTGAGTGACGGTATAAAATCCTGATATATAGCAAAAGCTCCATTGAAATCAGAAGCCTCGACAACCCATGCATTAGTGGACTCTCCAAATTTCGAAACTAAAATTTCAGCTATGTTCTGCAGATTAGACAATCTCTCAATCACAGGATTCCCCGTCCCTTCGACCCGATCCCCATTGAAAAAGATGGCGTTTGCACAGGGAACCTAATAAAAAAAAAAACCATGAGATATGAGTATCCTTTTCGAAAAGGAAAAATAGCATATAATATTTCCCTCAATCTGAAAAGAGGGGTTTAGTTTAGGGAAATTTGTGATAGTGATGCAATGGCAGAATATTCCATAACTTAACTTACATTCAATGTTTTGGAGGTTGGGGAAAGGCAGAGTGATGCTGCAACTCGATAAAACTTGCGGCTCTTCGGATGCAATGGAACCTTCAAAATTCCACTCCAACGATCCATCCTCAACAAGATGCTTCAATTGAATCGCCTACAGAAAATCATTATCAAGTTCCACCGTTGTTTTTCACAGAATTAAAATCCATCTACACATTTTTTTTTTTTAAGAAAAGGTTAAATTAAATTCCATAAATTTTAATGTTTGTGTTTAATAAATCCAAATATATAATATGATAACTTTTAAATTTTTTTATTTGTGTCCAATTGTTCTAAATTTTAAATATGTTTCTTGATTTTTTTTTTTTAAATTTTGTGTTTTATAGATTAATGATATATTTAACCTTTTAAATCATTGATTCAATTATCATAAGGTATTTTTAGAAAAAAAAAAATAAGGGAACTATTTACACAAAATAGCAAAATGTAATTATCTTCTCCCTTCTTTGTCTTCCCCCTTCTTCTTCCCTTTCATCTTCTCCTCCGTCATCCCCTTCTTCTTTCTCTTCTTCTCCGTCGTCGTCTTCTTCATCTTTTTAGTCTTCTTCCTCTTCATCTTCTTCTTCTTCGTCGTCATCTTTTTCGTCTTCTTCATCGTCTTTTTCTTCGTTTTCTTCGTCATCTTCCTCTTCTTCTTTTCATTCCCCTTCTTCTCCGTCTTTGTTGGCTGCTTCTTCTTCTTCTTCGTCATCGGCTTCTTCTTTGTCTTCTTCTCCTTCCTCTTCTCCATCTTCTTCTCCTTTTGTTTCTACTTTTTCTTCTTCTCCTCCTCCTCCTTCGCCATCTTTTTCACCTTCGCCTTCTGTTTTTCCTTCTTCTTCTCCTCCTCATTTTCTTCTTCTTCTTCTTTGGTCCAAACTCGGTCACTCTCTCTAACCTACACATTCTAACGTCCAATAGCATCACATTTATGCCCAAAAGTTAGTCCACTGCCATTTGGGTCTACATCGTAGATCTGATTGTACGTCCTCGCTGTTGAGCCAATTTTTCTCTCTCTACTCGATTCATTCTCTCTCGTCCTCTAACTCTTAGATTCGTGCAGCCCAATCCTCGTCGCCATCAGTGCTAGAGTTCGCAAGATTTTTGGGCATTAAGGATAATATTTTGGACGTTTTGGAATAATTTTGTTTGGTTCTTGAACACCCATTAAGTTTTATGTTAGAATTGATTTTGAAGGGATCGAATCCCGTAGCGGAAGCGTTGTGAATGCCTTGCATCCTGCAATTCGATTTCTACATAAACAAATTCAGTACACTAAGATAGAATATAAACATGAATATAGTATGTTTTAGGAAAAAAGATTAGGACCATTCTTACCTTTATAGATTCTCAAGCTTCACGAACAATCCTCTTTAAATTCCTATGAACGACTACTCCAACGATCTTGATCACGAACGATTTCTTGAACAAGCTCAAACACTACCATGAAAGTAACCTTATTATTCTCTAGGATTCTAATAGAAAGATAGGTGGTATCCAACTATAGGGAGAGGGAAAGGAGAAAAGGGTTTTGGAGAGTAGAGAGGATTCTCTTGGTGACTTAGGGAAAATTTTGCATAATATGTTGTGTATTGTCCGTTTGTCCCAAAAGGGCCATAAGGAGGTCTTTATATAGAGAAGAACTAAGCTCTTTTCATAATCATTTTCCTATTTCCATTTTTCACAATTAATTAACTAAATGATACTTATTTAATTAATTAACACAATTAAATAACACTTATTTAATTTAATTTGCACATTAATTAAATAATTAATTTTACATTAAATCCAATTTAATGTATATGTATATTTAATTATCATAAACATTGTATGTGTATGTGCAATATCTCTCTATTAATTAATTCTTTGTGAATCTAGTTCTCTTGAATTAATTAACTGAATCTTTTCCAATATTACTTTCCAATTTAATTTGAATTATAGATCACATCCATAATCAATTATATATAATCACATTAATATATGGTTTCCTTAAGTTAATTTGAACAATTCAAATCATCTATCTTAAATATCCTCTAGTGAGCTAATAAGAGACCCTGGTAGACTTATAGATCAGAAGCTGTAACGATATGAGATTAATTGGTTAAACTCATTAACCAAGTTAATCAATATTCGTTAACTGTGGGTACACTCTACTAAAGACCCACAGTTGTACTCTTCTCACTATAGATATATTTCTATATCCATGGATATAGACCAATAACAGCAAGTTAGTCATTCACGAGTGTTCACAACTCCAACTGGGTCAAATTACCATTTTACCCTTGGGTTACCTATGATTTCTTAAATACGCTTCTCTAATGAATAACCTGTTTATGGTCAAACCAATGAACAGAAACCCCTCTCGGGTCAATGAAAAGGTCTGACCCTTTGTTCAAGTCCCAGAGACACCACTTAAGGGAACACTCATCTACGTACCCTTAGGGCGGGAAGGAGTAAGTTCCATCTTATATTATTATATTCACAGCTCCCCACTTGGTCTTGTTCCCAAAATGGTAAGTATATTGGGTTAGCGAACTAGCCACCCTCACCCATACAAATCAAAGGACAATCCCTCGTGAATAGAAGTTCATAATATACTCAGAATTAAGACTAAGTTACCTAGGTCATACTATTGAAATAGGAACCTAACTAGTTAACGGTGTTACATCTAGTGGTTACTATTTCGCGGTCCAGTCTTATGCAAACTCATTCCATAGGATATCCCCACTCATATGTCAACTGCATAAACGCTTTAGATCATTGCGTTTGTATCAAATACAAAGTGGGTCGTATCCATAGTGTTACTGATAACTTGTAGAAATATAAATTATTTATACCATCTTATTTAGAATATGCGGCAAAAAGAAGGAAAAAGTTGCGTCGAACATATGAAAATTGACTTAGAAACGTAAAAGTTGTAAAATGTCGGAAGCACACTCGTTGACCCCATTGCGATGGCAAAAAGGGATGTCCAAGTCTTTGTTTTACAGGAAACAGGTATCACCGCAAGCGACGTCGAGGACAAAAAGGGCAACGCATTCGCACCGTATGCGACGATCGATCATGGACAAAAAGAGCAACATATCCGCACCGCATGCGACGGATCGTGGATAAAAAGAGCAACGCATTCGCACCGCATGCGACGATCGATCGTGGATAA
The DNA here is from genome assembly GCF_009727055.1 of Benincasa hispida. Classification (NCBI taxonomy): domain Eukaryota; kingdom Viridiplantae; phylum Streptophyta; class Magnoliopsida; order Cucurbitales; family Cucurbitaceae; genus Benincasa; species Benincasa hispida. Next base: position 9,890,744 of record NC_052349.1, on the reverse strand, counting down.
AAAAAAGCAGCGCATTCGCGGGGATTTCTGAAATTGTACAGCTTTTCTATTGTACGATTTGACAAATTGAATGTGGAGCAGAGCGGACGTTTCCACCAAGCCTCAACAGAAAAAGTAACTTTTTAGAGCGGGACTACTAACGAAAGAGGTGCTAAAGTCTATAAATAGCTACATCAACGCCAGAAGAAGGAGGCTGGTCTGAAGAGACATTTATAAAGAAGTTGATCTGAAGAGACATTCATAGAGAGTCCAGGAGATAGACGAGAGAAGTCTGAAAGGAAGTCTCAGGAGCCAAAAATTCATTCACAATCCCGACGAGAAGCTCTGTGCAAGGGTCATTTCTACCTGGGAAACTATCTTGAGAAAGAAGTCCTCCACCTCACTTCTCCTACACGTCGGCAAGAAAAACAACTTCGATCGAGATCCATGCCAAGACATTGACACGCTGTCTTCATTTGTTCTTACCTTCTATTCATCAACTATTATTCATTTCTATCTTTCATTCATCTATCTGTAACAAATGCTTTATCTTTATCCGTAATATCATTATCATATTCATCTTCATCTCTCTGTTTACCATCATACATTCATCGTCCATTTCTCTTACCATGTGTAACTAATCCTCCAGGGTAAGGGGGAAGGATTAAGCAAATAAGTTGATCCATGTTGAAGAAGCAGCTAAGTTTAGCTAACGCATGCTCAACAACATCTTCACCTGTGAGAGCAGAAGTGAAAATGTTAATACATCTCTCGAAAGAAGGTTGATAGAATGCGTTAACTAAAGCAAGAAGTATTTCCAGAGATGGAAACAACCTTGCGTTCGCAACGTTCATCCCTGTTCACCATAGAGATATGGGAACGCGGCCGATCACTGAGAGGTGTAAGCCAAGGGAAGGCGGAACCTTAGTTGCGTCCTTAACAGGATTGACAAACTTGCGATGTCCTTTCCCCCAACCCGTTCTCTTTCTGATACCTTTCACAAAACTTGCCATCGCATTCCCTCATACACTTGCACAACTTCACATTTATTCATTTATTTGTTTATTTATTTATTTGTTTGTCACCGCATTTTACTTTTCAAACACAACACATTATTATTTTATTTTCGATCGCATGTATCACATCAATATCGCATCTAGCATCGCAATCCTCGTGTTCGACCTCAGATCACTCTAAGAAACTTGCGGCGAAATTATAATTGGTTCCAATGCAAGAAAACTTGTGACACGCACATACTACATGAACGCATACTACGAGTGCATCTCAGCAGCATCACATACATTATTTTAAAGCGTAGTATCGCATATATTATCTAGAAGCATGATTAAGACAAAGCAATGTATATCATACACATCATCAGTCTTTGCGGTGGCATTACATCCGCCGCAATTGACAAACAAACTTCGAACAAGTTTTTTGGCGCCATTGCCGGGGATTGGCAATTTTAGTGCTGAATATTTTTTGTGATATTGTGCAGGACAAATTTCTGGAGTACAGTGCACTTAAGCGAAAAGCAATTGACAGTGCATGAGTACTGGAACGGATCCAGAATTCAACGTCGACCCAGAAATCGAGAGATCCTTTCGCAGAAGAGCATGCCAAAACTATACTAGGCGTAAAAGAAATATGGCGAACAACAATGAGAGGCCCGAAGGGAATCAGGGAATGAATCAGCCGCCGTAAGACCCAGTCTTTCTGGTCGCTGACTGCAACATTCCCATGAGGAACTATGCGGTGCCCAATTTATACGATTTCTCACCAGGTATCGCAAGGCCTACGGTAGATGAGAACGCCAGATTCGAAATTAAGCCTGTCATGCTCCAGATGATTCAGAATGCGGGTCAGTTTGGAGGTTTGCAAGGAGAGGACCCGCATGCACATCTCACCAGTTTTGTCAAGATATGCAATACATTCTCCATTCCTGGCGTGACTCCTGAAGACATCAGACTCTATCTTTTTTCGTACAAACTTAGAGACGAAGCAAAGAGATGGGCTCATTCGTTGGAGCCAAATGAGATAAATTCTTAGGATCAATTGGTTAAAAGGTTCATGAAGAAGTTCTTCCCTCCCGCTGTCAATGCAAGAAGACAACGGGAAATGTTAAATTTTGAGCAAACAGAAAATGGAACTCTGAGCACCGCATGGGTGCACTTTCGACGATTGGTGAAAACTGTCCGCATATTTGGATTTCTGATTGCATTCTCATGGAGACTTTTTATAATGGCCTAAACAGAGTAACACAAGCAGTTGCAGACGCCTCCGTAGTAGAAGGGTTTATGGATAAAACGTACACTGAAGCAAAAGTCATCTTAGATCGCATCTCGCAAAATACGGATGACTGGGTTGATGATGGATATGGAAGGAGAGGCACAGAACGAAGGAAAACAGAGAACGCCATTGTACCAGTGGATACAATGACCACGTTGGCCGCCCAGATGGCTGCAGTCACCTTACTCTTTCAAACCATGGCTATAAATCAAGGAACTCTCTTTCAGAATGCAGCGCAAACCAATGCGCTGACACAAGTGGCACCAGTAAGCTGTATACAATGCAGAGAAGGTCATTCAGTGGAAGTCTGCCCGTCAAACCAACAATCAGTATACTCTATCCATAACAACCCCTTCAGCAGCACCTATAACCCAGGTTGGAGGAATCATCCCAACTTTAGTTGAGGAGGGAACAATGACCAGGGAGGCCAGAGAAACCTATAGACAAATCATTCCGGGAATAGAGGAAATCCTCCATTTTTTCATCACCAGGGTCAAGGCTAGAGTAATTATCAGAACAGGCAACCGCACAATCAACCCTTTTCATCTAACACCTCATCCAATTCGTCGTCCTTGGAAGCACTGCTCAAACAATACATAGAAAAAAACGATGTGATCACGCAATTGCAAGCATCTTCCATCAGGACTTTGGAGATACAGGTCAGGCAGCTTGCGGCCGAACTTAGAAACAGAACACCTGGTATGCTGCCCAGTAACTCGGAAGCACCTGGACCAAGTGGGAAGGAGCAATTTCAAGAGGTGACATTGGGCAGGCAAGCCTGATCGCCTGTGGGGATGCGTTGCGGTAATGTTGAAAATCTTTTCAAACAACATCCATATGAACTCTCTTTATTGCTTTACTGCTGCTTTATTGAATTAGTTTTCCCTGCTTTATTGAATTAATTTCCATTTCAGTCTCTGATTGCGTTGACTTTAATGAACTGTTGAATGAATGATTTGAGTAAATACCACAATGTTTTATCATTATGGTTTTGGGATAAACATTGTGATGTTGGTGATACAATGCAATGTCGTGTATGCATTGTGTTGATGGGTGTGTCTTGCGTTAATAGATATACATTGCACCCGTCCTCTAAAAATAATAAATAAAAAAATGATAAAATATTCGCGAAGAAGGTAATCGTACGATCGTTTCAGCTCCCAAGGTGAATTATTACATAGCAGACGAAAGGACGTCCTTACTGGCTATGTCATAGTGGGGAGGGGCGCGACAGACTTTTTGGATTACCAAAGCCTGCCCGTGCACTACCGATTGCGTTGGGCCCTTCAAGGCCCAACCTATAAATCCCTCCCCCCCCCCTCCCTCAGCCTCGTCTGGGATTTATTTGCATTTTTTTTCGCGAAAACCTTCCCAAAAACCCTCTACATACCTCAACCATGTCGTTCGCTCTTTCTTCCACGAAAAAAATCACCACTATCTTCTTTCCCTTCACCGAACTTATGGCCGGACAGTCGTCACACTCTTCTTCCCAACCATCATCCCCTTCCCAAGCCCCTGTCCCTGCATAGGAGGCGGCTTTACTCGCTGCCCAGCCCAAACTAACTTCTAGAATCGTTGGAAAGCCCAGACGAAAACCCTCAGCGTCTGCAACACCATCTACCCGCCGAGAGGGGCCGAACACAGAGAGTGCCCTTACCACCAGACCTGAGGTGGCGCTTCTATTACCTCCAACCGAGAGTGGACAGAAGAGAAAAACGATAAGAAGGTGTTTGGGAGCATCTTGAGTCACTTGGAGAAGGACAGAGGGTTACCGGAAGCAGGAGTAGTAAACCAACCCCAACTGTTGGAGAAGGAGTTAGTTTCGGCTTCGCGAAGGATGGCTCTCACCATCTTGGATCCTAAGAAGACTGCCTCAATAGACTCTAATTAGGGACCCATTAGGGCTGTTCTGGAGGTCGTGAAGGCAAGGAGGTAGACGAAGCAGTCCGAAGAAGCGGAGAAGGAGGAGAAAGAAGTTGACAAGCAACAGACAGAGAAAGATAAAGTTGCCAGGCTGGAAAAAGAAAAGAATGAAAGGAGGAGAAGTGAAAGAAGACAACGCAGGCAAGAAGAGAAGCGCCTGAGAAAAAAGGAAGAGTGGAGGAAAATGGCAGAAAGCCCGGATTTCGATGGAGAATCAACTATCACAAGGGTGGAGATGGGGGTGTCAGCGCAATTTGAACCATCAACCCAAAAACAAACCTCATGGCCGCATTCAAGATTAGTTGCGTCGGAGGCTCAACTCTGCAGTTCGGACGACAAGGAAGACCCTGACATCTCCCCACTGATGCGGCGTCGCAAGGGTCCACAGAAGACCCAGCAATCAACAGATGCATGGAGAAGAAGAAGGAAGAACGAAGAAGAAAATTAAAGGAGAAGGAAGAAAATATGGCAAGGGCACGCCAAATCATCGTCTCGGCCGATTTGGCCAGACGGCTTCATGATGAGAAGGTTTGCCTTGCCAATGCAAGGACGAAAGAAGAAGAGAAGAGAAAGCTCGAGGATGAGCAGCGCATTGCGCTCGCCTCCAAACAGTTTGAAAAAGAGATGCAAGAAGAAGAGGAAGCGGAGAAGAACGAGAAGGAGAAAAAAGAGTTGCACCGTAAAGCCAACATTCAACACAACAAAGGGCTAAAAAGAAAAGAAAGAGAATAGTGGGAAAAGGAAAAGCAAGAGCAACACAAGGAACGAGAATGCATTTCTCGCCTTGCGTCTGCTCAAGAAAAAGGAAAAGCGAAGATTGAAGGCAGGGAGCTTTTGCCGACCAGGAGGCGCCCAAAAACCCAGAAGGAAAACAATGATTTATTGATGGAAATGGGCTTCTTCCCTGCGCCAGCCTCACTACCAAATCTTGTCATCAGTATTGTGGTAGAGCATGGGTGGGAAACTTTCTGCCAATGCCCATCCATAGTCATCCCAGCGGTAGTGAGGGTATTTTACCATGGCCAGCTCCACGACACCGAAGATGTAGTGGTCATTGATGGGAGGGTAGTGCCATTCAGTGCCGAAGACATCAATCAACTTTATCAGTTGAAGAATTTCCCGAAAGCACCGGGCAACAAATTGATTGATGATCCTACCAAAGAGCACATGGAGAATGCGCTGAGAACACTGACGCAACCAGGCACCAAGTGGACGGTGTCTTTGACCGGCATTAAAACCATCGCCTCCAACCATCTGCTGCCAGAAGCACGCCTTTGGGTCTGAAGAGACGATTCATCCCGACTTCTCATGATAAGACTATTTCAAGGGATAGAGTCATGGTCGCATACTGTATTGCGCGCGACATTCCAATCGATGTGGACCAACTTCTTGCAAGGCAAATCAGAGGTTATGTAGGTCGCGTCAGGGGCCAATACTTCTTTCCATGGACGTTCTCTAGACTATGTCTATTTGTGGGCACGGGTATTGAAGAAGAACCCATGCCAAAAGCCCATGGCCTCATCAGCACGAAAATCCTGAGAGTCCTTCTCAAGGATTTGCTGCATTGCTTAGAGCCTCCACTGAAGCGGCCCCTCATCGACCTAAATGCGCCGCAACCACCTAGACCCAAGAGATGATGCCACAATGACAAAGGAAAAGAAATAATCCAAGGCAGTGCATCACATCAACCAACCAATTTACCTTTGGAGGATCCCTTACCCTTAGTCATCCGACCACCAAGTCCAACAACTGAGTCCCTTTCCCCTCTTTCTGATCATTTTACAAACCTCCTCCTTGCACCCAACTCTAACCCCCTGTCCTCAGTAGCATCCATCAGCCATCCATCTCCACCCCACCTTTCCCCTCAAACATCGCCGCATGTTGATGATCCACACGATTTGGGAGCAGGCTCTTCCACTCAGCCCCAAACTGATACAGGTGAGACATCGACGACACCACCCCCCACCGCATCCATAGATGCTTCCCTTGAGGACAAGAGGGGCTTCTTGACACAAGAGTTATTTTCCTTCTACCACACATTGATGGAGTTACGAGAGAGCAATGCAGAGCTGCGCCAGGCGATGATAAACATTCAACGCAACATTTTTACTCTTCGCCTGAATCAGAGGCAAATGGCAGAACGCAACCACGAGTACTTTAATTTCTTGACCGCATATTTGCATGGTCCTGTGGTTCCTCAACATCTGCAGCACCCTCTATTCTTTCAAGAAGTGCCACAAGGAGCTCCTCCGCAACGCCCTCCTCACAACAAGCCCCCGCCGCAAAGTTAAATTTGAGGGTGTACCACCTTCTCCTATACTTTTGTATTCTCCTTCACATTGTCAATTTTTTTTTTTTTTGTTTTTTGTGCAATCATTACAATTCTTTTATATAACTATACCTTTGTATTCTCCTTTATATGTTTGAAATTTTTGTGTTTGCGATCATTACAATTCTTTGTGTACTTAGACAATTTTTATATACATTGAGTGACTATTCTTTCCTTATGTCATGGCCTCTTTATTTATATCATCCTTTGTCAATTTAATGCGGTATTTTCTTTCTTTTCTTTTGCGCTGTTTATTTGTGCTGCTATGATGAGTATTATGCATAACCTTAGCGCAATTTCTTTATATATTGCATTTTCTGCCTAACACTTAGACAATTCATCGCAATAATTTTCATTTTACCTTCTCTATCATAAGACTCTGTTCAAACCTTCTTTTCAAATTTTGACTAAGTATTTTGTCTTTTTTGTGTAAAACAATGCAATGAGGACCTTGTGACTCTCTAAATTTGGGGGTGGAAAATATTTGAGCATATGCGATCAAGCGGATGCGTTCATATCAAGCAAATGCATTCTTGGTACACAGCCGAAGTTGGATGTTCGCATGATACCCGTGGGAGCAAGCCAAAACGAAGGGTGTAACCATGATCAACGCTCTCTATAGTAAGACGCAAACCAGGCTACCGCATAAAAGGCACGCTTCTGTCTCTTATACACATCTAGATGTGTATAAGAGACAGGCACAATTGAGTAGGATAATGTGGTGATTTCGTTTTCGTTTTATATATAAAAAAAAATAGAGAGAGACAACTCCACTGACCAGCTAAAGTGAAAACTTGGCTAAGGGACAAGAGTTGAAGTTGAGCTTGGTACACAGCCGAAGTTGGATGTTCGCATGATACCCGTGGGAGCAATCCAAAAAGAAGGGTGTAACCATGATCAACGCTCTCTATAGTAAGACGCAAACCAGGCTATCGCATAAAAGGCACACTGCGTTGTTTTTACAAGAACAGGAAAAACATTCTTTTCAAAATAAGAAGAGAACTTTGAGTAGAGGTTTGTCTAAGGTAAGAATAAAGTAGAGCATGCTGAAGAAATGTTCAAAGGATAGAAGGAATTAGTAATTTTGATAAATTATGTAGAGGTAGAGCATTCAGAGTAGTCGATCGACACAAAGTAAGGATAGGACTTGAGCTGAATTTCCTTAGTAGAGGATATGCTTGAGGACAAACATATATCTAATTTAGGGGTGTGATAACTTGTAGAAATACAAGTTATTCATACCATCTTATTTAGAATATGCGACAAAAAGAAGGAAAAAGTTGCGTCAAACATATGGAAATTGACTTAGAAATGCAAAAGTTGTAAAATGTTGGAAGCACACCCGCTAACCCCATTGCGATGGCAAAAAGGGATGTCCAAGTCTTTGTTTTGCAGGAAACAGGTATCACCGCATGCGACGATCGCTCGAGGACAAAAAGAGCAACGCATTTGCACCGCATGCGACGATCAATCGTTGATAAAAAGAGCAACGCATTCGCACCGCATGCGATGATCGATCGTGGATAAAAAGTGCAATGCATTCGCGGGGATTTCTGAAATTGTACAGCTTTTCTATTGTATGATTTGACAAATTAAATATGGAGTAGAGCGGATGTTTCCACCAAGCCTCGGCAGAAAAAGTAACTTTTCAGAGCGGGATCACTAACGAAGGAGGTGTTAAGGTCTATAAATAGCTACATCAACACTAGAAGAAGGAGGCTGGTCTGAAAAGACATTCATAGAGAGGCTGGTCTGAAGAGACATTCATAGAGGCTGGTCTGAAGAGACATTCATAGAGAGTCCGGGAGATAGACGAGAGAAGTTTGAAAGGAAGTCTCAGGAGCCAGAAATTCATTCACAATCCCGAAGAGAAGCTTTGTGCAAGGGTCATTTCTACCTAGGGAACTATCTTGAGAAAGAAGTCCTCCACCTCACTTCTTCTACACGTCGGCAAGTAAAACAACTCCGATCGAGATCCATGCCAAGACATTGACACGCTGTCTTCATTTGTTCTTACCTTCTGTTCATCAATTGTTATTCATTTCTGATCTTTCATTCATCTATCTGTAACAAACGCTTTATCTTTATCTGTAATATCATTATCATATTCATCTTCATCTCTCTGTTCACCATCATACATTCATCGTCCATTTCTCTCACCATGTGTAACTAATCCTCCAGGGGAAGGGGGAAGGATTAAGCGAGTAAGTTAATCCATGTTGAAGAAGTCGGCTAAGTTTAGCTAATGCATGCTCAACGGTATCTTCACCTGTGAGAGCAGAAGTGAAGATGTTAATCCACCTCTTGAAAGAAGGTTGATAGAATGCGTTAACTAAAGTAAGAAGTATTTTCAGAGATGGAAACAACCTTGCATTCGCAACGTTCATCCCTGTTCACCATAGAGATATAGAAACGCGACCGATCACTGAGAGGTGTAAGCCAAGGGAAGGCAGAACCTTAGTTGCATCCTCAACAGGATTGACAAACTTGCGATGTCCTTTCCCCCAACTTGTTCTCTTTCTGATACCTTTCACAAGACTTGTCATCGCATTCCCTCATACACTTGCACAACTTCACATTTATTCATTTATTTGTTTGTTTGTTTATTTGTTTATCACCACATTTTACTTTTCAAACACAACACATTATTATTTTGTTTTCGGTCGCATGTATCACATCAATATCGCATCTAGCATCGCAATCCCTGTGTTCGACCACAGATCACTCTGAGAAACTTGCGGTGGAATTATACTTGGTTCCAACGCAAGAAAACTTGTGATATGTACATACTACATGAACGCATACTACGAGCGCATCTCAGCAGCATCACATACATTATTTTAAAGCATAGTATCGCATTGATAACTTGTAGAAATACAAGTTATTTATGCTGTTTTATTTAGATTATGCGGCAAAAAGAAGGAAAAGTTGCGTCGACAGTATAAAAATTGGCTTAGAAATATGAAAATTGTAAAGTGTCGTGAACACACCCATTAACCCCATTGCGATGGCGAAATGGAATGTCCAAGTCTTTGTTTTGCAGGAAATAGGTCACCGCATGCGTTAATCACTCAAGGACAAAAATGAACAACGCATCCACATAGCATGCGGCAATCGATCAAGAACGAAAAAGATCAACGCAATTACAGCGCATGCGACGATCGATCATGGATTCAAGCGATCAACACATTTCCACCGCATGCGGCAATCGATAGAGATTAAAACAATTACACCGCATGTGACAATCGATCGAAGATGTGAAGAGCAACGCATTCGCATGAACTTCCGATAAGTGTACAACTTTTCTGTTGTACGATTCTGATAGATTGATAGTGGAGCAGAGCGGACATTTTCATTATGCCATTGTAGGAATTATCAGATTTTCAAAGTGAGACCACTAATACAGGAGCCAAGGTCTATAAATAACTTCCTCGAATTCAATGTTAAGGAGGCTGGTCTGAAGAGACAATCCAGAGAAAATCTGGGAGAACAACGAGACAAGACTGAAAGGTAAGTCTCCGAGTAAGAAATTATTTCCATCCCCGAAGAAGAAGCTTTGTGCAAGAGGTCACTTCTACCTGGAAAGAAAGCCTGAGAGGAAAGCTTTCCACTCCATTTCATCCACACGTCGGTAAGCACAACGTCTCCGATCAAGATCTGTAACTCTTTCCGTATTTGTTCTTATTTTCCAATTCATCTACTGTGTTCATCTTTCTTTAATCTTTCATTCACAATCTGTATCAAACGCTTGTCTCTAGATTTCAATATCATTATCATAATCATTATTATCTTTCTGTTCTTTTCCACACATTTATCATCCATTTTCTCCATCATGTGTCACTAATCCCCTGGGTAAAGGGGAAGGATTAAGCGAGTGAGTTAATCCTTGTTAAGGTAATCAGTTAAGTTTAGCTAAAGCATCCTCGACGGCATCTTCACCTGTGAGAGCAGAAGTGAAGATGTTATTCCGCCTATCGAGAGAAGGTTGGAAGAATGCGTTAACTAAAGCGAGAAGTATTTCCAGAGATGGAAACAACCTTGCGTTCATTACGTTCATCCCTGTTTCACCATTGTCATATGGGAACGTGGTCGATTACTAAAAGGTGTAAGCTAAGGGAAAGCAGAACCTTAGTTGCGTTCTCAATAAGAATTGACGAACTTGCGATGTCCTTTCCCTCAACCCATTCTCTTTCTGATTCATTTCACAAGACTTGCCACCGTATTCACCAAATTATTTTGCACAACTTCACAACCAGTCCTCACCCTGTATCATTAATAGTTTAGTCATTTATTTTATCACCGCAATTTATTTTACAGCACTTTACTTATCATCGCAATTTACTTTCATTACTGCAATTTACTTTTCATCGATATTTACTTTTCTGCATAACCAATTCATTATTCTTTATTTTAAACCGGCCGCATATACCACACTAGTATTGCATTAATAATAACAATCCCCGTTTTCGACCTCAGTTCACTCTGAGAAACTTGCGTTGGAATTATACTTGGTTCCAGCATAAGAAAACTTGTGACACGCACTACACGAACGCATACTACGAACGCATATCATTATAGAAATGTACAACACATTCCCCATACCTGGCGTTACTCCTGAAGGAATTAGACTTTATCTCTTCCCGTATACACTGCGGGATGAAGCAAAGAGGTGGGCTCATTCATTAGAGTCAAATGAAATCAACTCATGGGACCAGCTGGTTAAGAGGTTTATGAAGAAATTTGAAATTTTTCTCGCCTGCCGTCAACGCAAGAAGATGGAGGGACGTGTTAAATTTTGAACAGATGGAAAAATGAAACTTTGAGCACCTTCTAGGTGCGATTCAGAAGATTAGTAAAGAACTGTCCATACATCTAGATTCCCAATTGCGTTCTGATGGAAACTTTTTATAATGGCTTGGATAGATCAATGTAAGCAGTTGTTGATACCTCCGTGGCAGAAAGGTTCATGGACAAGACGTATACAGAAACAAAGATCATCTTAGATCGTATTTCTCGAAATACAAATGATTGGATGGATAACGGGTATAGGGGAAGAGGCTCGGAACGAAGAAGAGCAGAAAGTGCCATTGTACCTGATACAATGACCACCTTGGCCGTCCAGATGGCCGCAGTAACCTCGCTCCTCCAGACTATGGCTATTAATCAAGGACATCTCTCTTAAAGTGCAACGCAAGCCAATGTGCTGACGCAAGTGGCAGCAGTAAGCTGCATCCAATGCGGAGAGAGGCACTCGGTGGAAGTCTGCCCGTCAAATCCACAATCTGTCACAATAACCCTTTTAGCAACACCTACAATCTTGGTTGGCAGAATCACCCCAACTTCAGTTAGAGAGGGAATCACAACCAAGGAGGCCAGAGGAATCATCAGAATAGTCATCCCTGGAATCAAGGTAATCCTCCAGTTTTCCATCATCAGAATCAAAGCCAGGGTAATTTTCAGAGTAGACAGCAACACAACCAACCATCCTCTTCTAACACCTCTTCTAGTACCTCGTCTTTGGAAGCACTACCGAAACAATATATCGAAAAGAACGAGGCAATCATGTAGTCGCAAGCTTCCTCCATTAGAAATTTGGAGGTGCAGGTTGGACAACTTGCGAACGAGCTTAAGAATAGAGCGCTTGGTACGCTGCCCAGTAGCTCGGAAGCACCTGGACCAAGCGGCAAGGAATAATGTCAAGCAGTGACATTGAGAAGCAGTAAGAAGATGGTCCCCGTGCCATCAGTACCGAAATCAGTAAAACGGCCAGAAGACTCAATCACCAACAATGACCACTCAATCACAAACCACGGATCTACCAGTTCAGAAGCAACTACCTCTACAAATAATGAATCTCAACAAGACTCAGAATCAAAGTCATCGCAACCTCTAGCCCCAAAAACACAGCAAGCAAGAGACCTCAATAAACAGTCAAACGATCAGGAAGTATGGCGGGATCCTCCACCTTTCCTGTCTAGGCTGAAAAAGAAAGATGATAGTAAACAATTTAAGAGGCTGTCTCTTATACACATCTAGATGTGTATAAGAGACAGACGCAACCCCCAACCAAGCAGCAAAGTGACCAGGAAGTATGGCGGGATCCTCCACCTTTCCTGTCTAGGCTGAAAAAGAAAGATGATAGTAAACAATTTAAGAGGTTACTGGATGTTCTCCGACAGCTACATATCAACATTCCCTTAGTAGAAGCACTGGAACAGATGCCGAGCTATGTGAAATTTCTCAAGGACATACTCGCCAACAAGAGAAAGATCGGGAAAAATGAAACTGTCGCACTAACATATGAATGTAGTGCGCTCTTCCAGAACAACATCCCCAAGAAAAGATCCAAGGAGTTTCACATTGCCATGTCAATAGGGGGTAAAGAAGTCGAAAATACACTGTGTGACTTAGTATAAACCTGATGCCCTTGTCAATCTTCAAGAAATTAAACATCGGCAACGCAAGACCCACCATAGTTACGTTGTAGTTGGCTGACAGATCAATAACGCATCCAGAGGGCAAGATAGAAGACGTACTTGTGCAAGTGGATAAATTCATTTTTCCTGCTGACTTTGTTATATTGGATTACGAAGCCGACACTGAGGTGTCGATCATCTTGGGTTGCCCGTTTCTCGCAACAGGGCGAGTGCTGATCGATGTACAAAAAGGAGAACTTACCATAAGAGTCGACAATCAGCAAGCAAAGTTCAACGTTCTCAATGCGTTGAACTACCCAGGTGATATGAAAAACTGCCAGTATGTTAGAGAACTGCAGGAAGAACATTGGCACGAGTTTCGAGAAGAATTAGAGGAAAAAGACTTTGAGGTTGGCGCAATGTTGGAGGAAAATTGCACAGCAATACAGACTGAACCAGATTTTGAAACAATAAGGTTATCTAAACGAGCAACACAGCAAACTAAGCCATCTTTGGAAGAACCACCCATGTTGGAGTTGAAAGCGCTACTAGTGCACCTCAAATATGTTTATTTGGGAGGCAACAACACTCTACCAGTTATAATCTCTGCCTCACTAAGCAAAGAAAAGGAGGAAGCACTTATTCAGATCCTCAAAAAATACGCGAAAGCCTTGGGATGGACCTTAGTGGACATCTGAGGGATCAGTCCTTCGTATTGCATGCACAAGATCCGTCTTGAAGAAGGAAAAACAGGATCAGCAGAGAGGCAGCGCCGTCTGAACCCTGCCATGAGGGAGGTTGTAAAGAAAGAGATTGTGAAGTGGCTTGATGCAGGCGTCAATGATAAACATCCACCCTTAAGCATGCTTCTAAAGGAATTGCAAAGAGGAAACGAGATAAGAACACTAACCCTTGAAGAACCTTTCTTCTTGTTTTCTCTCCAACAACACGAAGATCACGAACCGTCTTCTTCTCCCGATCTCAACACTACGAACATAGCGACCCAATGAATATGGAAACACCACTACTAGGAGTCTTCCTTGTTATCCTCAAAGAGAGAACCAACGGAGAGGAGCAGGCTTCCTTGTCAATTTTGGTGTAAGGGATTTTGAGAGAGATTCCATTCTTTTTAGAGAATTTTCCAGAGGGAAGTGATGATAGACTTAGGGCAGAGAGAACACTTCTTTTGCAAGATTCGGTTTTCACGTAAAACACCAATTGTGTCACCCCCTTCCTCTCGTAACTGTATATGAGAGATAACTAAACAACTCCCAAGGAGTTACTGATTTTTTAATTCAAAATTCAAAACTTCAATTTTAATTTAATTATATTAACTAATTAATATAATTAAATTATATATNCAAGGAGTTACTGATTTTTTAATTCAAAATTCAAAACTTCAATTTTAATTTAATTATATTAACTAATTAATATAATTAAATTATATATTATATCCTATATAATATATGACCTATAGTTTATTATATCACATATAACAAAACATATAGTTTATGGTTCTCTCATATAACTATATAGATATAATATGAATCATATTCACATTAATTTTAATATATATTTTTTATATTAATCTCATTCGTATAATAAATACTTGAATCATATTCAAGTACTTATCTCTGTCATTAAACTATATAACGTATCAACATACATTATACTTTAACATTATTATGTATCAACATACATTATATTAATTATATCTTATACAATTAATTCCCTTTAATTGATTTGAACAACTCAAATAAAACCAAAATTAATTTGATTTTCATTAATCCTTATGGAGCTAAAACAAAGACTTTATGGATCTACAGATTGAAACTTATATAACTATATAGATATAATATGAATCATATTCACATTAATTTTAATATATAGTATTTATATTAATCTCATTTATATAATAAATACTTGAATCATATTCAAATACTTATCTGTTATCTCTGTCATTAAACTATATAACGTATCAACATACATTATACTTTAACATTATTATGTATTAACATACATTAGATTAATTGTATCTTATACAATTAATTCTCTTTAATTGATTTGAATAACTCACATAAAACCAAAATTAATTTGATTTTCATTAGTCCTTATGGAGCTAAAACGAGAACCTTATGGATCTACAGATTGAAGCTCCAATGATGCAAGATTAATTTATTAAACTTTTTAATCAAATTAATCAACATTCATTAACTATTGATCACTCCACTAAAGACTGACAGCTGCACTTTTCACACTGTAGATATATTTCTATATCCATTGGATGTAACCAATAAATAGTGCATTGACCCTTCACAAATTGCTCGTAAGTACAATTGGGTTAAAATTACCGTTTTACCCATGTAGTTACATCTAACTCTTTAAGTACTACTGATCCTTCTAATGAACAATTAGTCATAATCTCACTATAACTAGACCCCTCTCTAGTCAGTGAAAGAGTGAGGGTTCTTATTGTTCAAGACCCAAAATCAGCCTTTAAGGGAGCAGTGCATCTACTTACCCTAACAAAGGGAAAGAATGAATTTCATCTTGTGTAGTTAAGTTCCCAGCTCTCCACTCAGAAAAATCCCCCAAAATGGCAAACATATTGAATCGATGAATTTGACCACTCTCACTCATACAAATCAAAGGATTGCCCTTATAGGAAAAAGTTCACAACTCACTCAGGATTAAGGTCAAGTCACTTATGGTCATCCTAGTGAAATTTAAATCTCTTCTAGCAATGGTGTTATAAAGAAAGACTAATTATTTCGTGGTCCGATTTTATACAAACTCTTTGTATAGGATACTCCCGCTCACATGTCTCCACATGAATGATCAGGATCAGATCATTTATAAAACTTTATAAGAATTGTACAATTATAAAGCGGGTCGTATCTGTAGTGTCACCAGGATAAGATATTTAGCCCCATCCATCTACTATAGACCGTTCAGGTTATCACTTAAACATGATCTACCTATATGCCTCCACATACATATTTAAGTTACATAAAATAACCTAGGATCTTAGTTTATTGACTTGAGCTAGTGCACATAAAATAACAATTATTTTATTAATAAAAATTTATTTATACAAGTTTACAAACTAAGAAAATATAAGAGATATTTAGGACACCATTTCCAACAAAATTAACATGAGGGTTAAGATGACCGTCTACAATCTCAAACTCGTGGCAATCAATCGGTCACATAATATCTGCTCTGGAACTAATATCTGCAAGTCTTATAAGTTTCTCCCCATGGTCTGACAAAACTGATTCTCGCCTTGATGCTAATGTCCTGTGCTCAGAAAACCATTCCCGGTGAAGACTTCTAATATGATCCAACAGTGCAGTCACTTGAAGGAATCGAGCATTCTTCTGTTGGGATTGGTGTCCTAATTCTTCCGGAGTCTCGTTATTTTGTAAAGATACACATTGTTCAATGAATAAAATAAGTATTATTTAATTCTGGCATTTACTCATATCCAATAAACAAAGCTTCTTGATTATCTTATGTGAACTTAAGTATGTATATGTGATATACAAGTGGATCATGCCTTAAGTGATAACCTAAATAGGTCTGTAGTATAAAGATTAAGGTAGGATACCTGATCCTGGTGACACTATGGATACGACCCACTTTGTAGAGGTTTGTAAGTGTTGTAAACTACTACAGATGGTAGAACCTGACCATTCATGTGGAGACGTGCGAGTAAGGGTGTTCTATACAAAGAGTTTGTATAAGACCTGGACCACAAAGATGACTAGACTCTGTATATAACGCCGTTGATACTAGAGGACTTGCATTCTCTCTAACGACCATAGGTGACACGACCTCAAAATCCTAGTGTTTTGGGAACTCCTGCCTTTTGAGGGCGGTCCTCTTTAATTAATTATGGTGAAAGTAAAGCCAGATTACCAACTCCAACATGCCTACCTTTGTGGGACTTGTCTGATCTGGGAGCTGGAAAACTCAATCCACAAAAGATGGGAAAATTCCACTCATTTCTCGAAGTATGGATAAGTAGAGAGATTGCCTCCCTTAAGAGCTGATTCTGGGGCTTGAACATAGTGGCCATCAACTTCTCTCCTTTTTTTTTGGAAGAGGAAGAACTCAGTTATAGTAAGGATTATGACTTATGTTCTATTAGAGGGATCAGTGTACTTAAGGAAACAGATGTAACTTTCAGGGGCATAACGGTTATTGCCCATACTTATCGAGTGCATCTGTAAAAGGGTTATCGCACTGCTGATGGGTTAATGATGGACACATAATATATCTGTGGTTAAAGGAGAGGTTTAGCTGTCGATCTTTTGTGGAGTGTTTTGCCAGTTAACAGATAGTGGATTCCGTGACTAAAGAGTTTAGTCAGTTATTCACGTACCGTTGGAGCTTCGAGCTATAGGTCCATAAGGTCCCCTTGATAGCTCAATGAATTTAATTGAGGATCAGTTCTTGTGTTGATTTGAATGTTCAAATTGACAAGAGGTATTTTGATTATAATATGATATAATCAGTATGATGTATGAGATACATCTAATGGATGATTGATGTAAATGAGATTTACATTAAGTACCATATAGAATAGAAAAATAACTATGGTTTATATGTTTCATGAGATGAAATATTAAAACTATAGGTTATAAAATATAGTATGATAAGTTGGTTATCATTTATAATTTATAATAATATTAATTATTGGATAATAATTCTTTTTCTCTTTAAATAACCAAATGAGTGGGTGGTTATTGGATTCATGGTAACCGTGAGTTTAAAAGGAAAATGGTTTTCCTAAAAATTTTATGGATGATTTACAAACTGTTGAAAAGTTTTCGTAAAAAGTTTTTTGAGATTTTCTCTCTTATGCAAAAGAAACTCACGAAGTCGTCAAAGTCAATATGGATTTACTAAACGACGGCTGGGCGAGTTAAAACGATCGTGCCAGTATTTACTAAACGATCTTCATAGTTTTTGCTAGACGATCGCTTTGCCCTAAGTAAATGATCGTGTAGTGTTTGTAGGCGACAAATCGAGCTAAACGATGAAGCTAAAACGATTGCATAGCTTTATCTAAACGATTGGGCATCGACCTATACGATAGGTCTTTTCCATCTCCCACTTGCCCAGTCGTATACACGATCAGTGTTTCCTCCTTCGTTTGCCTCATTCGAAGTCTGAACGAAGCCCACCCTCTGAATTCTCACACCGAGAATACCAAGGTAGCCTTGTTGGTGGTGTTAGACTCAACTCGACACCGTCGAGGTTTTATGGAGGCCGTTCGTGCTGTTGCGGAGAATTCGTGACCGAGGCGATTGTTGAGGACGAGTGCGGTGTTCGTGCTGTTGATGAAGAGTTCATGGCTGAGGCGATCGTTAAGGACGAGTGCAAAGAGTTCGTGCTGTGTTGCGGTCGTGTAGATTGAGCATTTGAAGTTGCTGTTGTTCGAGCAGTCATATGCAACGGAGCGTGGAGACTCATCTGCAATTGTTCGTACAGTTTTTCCCTTTGTGCATTTAAGTTTTTCCCTTTGTGCATTTGAGTTTTTCATGCTGTAATTTCTGTATGAATTGTATAACTGCTTGTTTGAAGTCGACTATAAATGTTATGTTCATTTATGATTGTGATTTAGAATAATCTTGTTCCACTGCTCATGGAAATCTCAGATCCAATTTCTTTCACCTTCAATATTGTGCTGATACATTCCACAATATTAGTGGTCATCTGATCGTATCTCATTCCCACTTGGTATCTCAGGCCCACCTTAACAATCCGACATCGATAAGATATTTTTTAACACCATTGTAGGGAGCCAACTTGTTCCCTATCGGAAGACAGACTTCCGGTATGCCTTAGCTGCTAACATGAAGTTTGCACACACATTATTGTTGTTGAACTTCGTTGTCAAGTTTAGCCTCAAGTGATGGATACAAAGTGCATGGAATGTGTAAAAAAAAAAAAAACTATAGAAATGGACTTCACAATGCTTTTATGTCGATCAAATATGAACACCAACCTATTAACCATACCAACGGTTGCTTGCAAACTTCTCATGAACCACGTCCACGAATCATTGTTTTCCTTATCCTCCAAACTGAATGCAAGCACGTATATTTTCTTATTAGCATCAATTGACACTTCTACGAGTAATACCTTTATACTTCCATTTCATGTGTGCAGCATTAACCACAATGACTGGCTAGATGCAGTTCAGAAGTTCAGAAAACCTTTGATCGTAGCCCCAAGTGACATATACACGTACTTAAAATACCCATTACGATCAGTCTCCAACTCATATTAGGTGCCAAGATTGGAAATCTTCAACGTTTTCCCCATACCATGGTAACAAACAGAGTGACTCTCTAAGGGACCCTATCATTAAAGACAACGCAGCTTCCTTGGCCCATCATGCCCTCTCGTAACTAATGTCCACCCCATACTCTTTGTGAAATTCTTGAATGATTTCCTTCGGTTTATAACCACGACTAATATCCTGGTATTTCGACTTAAACATTTAAGTTATAACCCAACTCTTAGTTTGTTTATGATCCTGTTTTCTTAATATCTTCTAGCATGTTTGGGCGCTAACATATTTAGTAATTTTGATCATTTTAGAGTCATTTTAATGGCCCTGACCTTCCATTGGCAAGTCGATCCTATGCATCTTAAAATATATAACTTCTTAGTAGATCTATCGACACGATATTGGAAGTTCTTCCTAATGGCAAAAACAAACAGTTTCTTAGGCAAATCTTTTTTGCTTAAAAACATATTACCAACTTGGACATCTTTTATAGTAGACTCAGATGAGACAACGATGGTGGTCGCCATTAATTTTTCAATATGTTTCCTCTTGTTATGGCTGATACAAGATTCACCACTTGCTACCGAATCTGTACACTACTCACCATCAATCATCATATTACTATCATCAAACGGTCCTCTGTCAACCCTTGATTCTAAATTCAACATTGATTCTACCTTTGTGATCATTGAGTTCTAGTCATTCATTGAGCCTACATGATCAATATTAACAACCACCACAGGTATATCTTTATCCTCCACATTAACGTCGACATCAGAATCTACTGACATGTCCACTTCATATGAAGACACATCATTAACAGTAGCCTCAGATAGGTCCACATATTTCCTGTTGAACAACCCAACCATATCGTCTCCTAAATCTAACGGACATATATTATTATTCAATGGACTTAATGATCGCACCTCAATGGAACCCATATTGTATTAAGGAATAAACTCAAGTTCATATGCCAATGATTGAACATTTTGTGCCATTTGAACTGGATATGACAGTACCGTACTCATAAATTTATGGACTACTATTGTTAACTTCGATACTGAAAGAGCCACTTGAGACACATCGTCACCAGTTAAGAAAAAATGAAGATATTCTTGATTACTGATCACAAAGGCAGATACATTCGGCGTAACATTGTACAAACACCTTATAACCAATTCAAACTCAATAGAATTTATCCCAATGATTCTATATATTTTTCGTAAAAACTCCTCATGCTCTATTTCAACGTCGACAATCAACCCTTTTAACTGAACCCCTACATATTCTTTCTCATCCTCCTTCTATTCACCCCCAAAACAAACAAATATATGAGACATCTTTGAAAAAATCATACATAGATACAAAAAAGTTAATAAAATCATTCAAAATCTCGTGGAGACTGCGCTCAGTGCATCTATATAAATATCTCAGTCGAGATTTCAAACCCTACCCTAAATCTCGAGGTAAATATACTCAATCACAACCAAGATTATTGAATTTCCATCGAGATTATGTAAATAACCATGAAAACATAAATTATTAGGCTTAACAGCATGAAAATAACAACTAAAGAACATTTACAAAAGACAATATCGATATATATGCCTTGTTTTTCTTAACTGTGTGTAAAAAGATGAGATGTGAGGGTTTGAGGACTTCCAAATGCTAAGGAAAATCTTGGGTAACTTGTTTAAGAAACTTGTTGTGCAAGCCAATTGTTAGGTTTCTAAAAAAAATGGGATATTATAATAATATAATAATATTTTTATTACTAAGGGCATATTTGAAAAGTTTCTTTCCCATCAATTGAATTTGATATTCAAACGTTCAAAAAACTAACACAATCTCGGGCCCGATCTCGCCTAAGAAGTTCCGAGAAAAACCATTCTAACGAGTATTCAAAAAGCATGTTATTTTTTAAATGTGAAAAATAAAGAGGGTTATTTTGGATAATTTCTCGTTTTGAGTCAGCGAATCTGGTCATTCTCACCCATACATATCAAATGATCCCCCTCATAAGAAAGAGTTCTCTATTCACTCATGATTAAGGTCAAGTTACCTATGATGATCCTAGTGAAATGTAAGTCTCTTCAAGTAAAGGTGTTATAAAGAGAGACTAATCATTTCATGGTCTGATCTTATATAAACTCTTTGTATAGGATACCTCACTCACATGTCTCCATATGAACGATCAAGATCAGATCATTTGTAACATTTACAAAGTGGGTTGTATCCATAGTGTCACCAGCATAAGATACCCAATTTTATCCATATACTACAGACCATTCAGGTTATTATTTAAACATGATCCACTTATATGTCAACGATATACATGTTTAAGTTACATCAAGTAACCTTGGATCTTAGTTTACTGAACTTGGGTTACTGCAAACTAAATGTCAAATAAAATAATATTTTATTTTGTTAAATAAATAATTCGTGTACAAATAATTTACAAACTGCGAAACCCACGAGATTTTAAAGTATCAACCCCAACAATTAATACTGGAGAAGTAACAACAGCGAATAGGTAAGTTTGAAATTGAAATGAATCAATAGGACATATACATTGATTGTAACCCTAACTAGTTGTTTGGATAGGTAAATTGAAGACAACGCAATATAACACGAAGTTAAAAAAAAAAAAAAAACAAGATTAATGACAGAAAATGTTCAACTTACAAATGGGCAAGGGAACAAATTGCTTCGAGGAACCCTAAAAAAATGGAAGTACAGAGTTAAATCTCAATAAAGCGAAGAGGAGTGGTCTCAAACGATCGATAGATTGTTTGAAATGCTCGCCAATGTGCGTGTTGTCAATAAAAAAAACTTTTGATGAGGATAGTTTAGTCTTTTTAATTTACATTTCAATTAATGATCTGAAATAAACCGCCTTAATAACAGTGACACTACTTTTGAAAAATTGATGAGTAAACACCAACAAAGACAATAAAATCATTTTACTTGTTTGCCCATTCCAATTGATGGTCCAATCAGAATCATCTCAAACTAGATCCTTTTCCATTCACTCCGAAATAAACGTGACTTAAATTTAGAATGGCCAATAATATTTAGGTAGAATCTATGTTCTTTTTTTCTTTTGTCTTTTTCTTAGAAAACAAAGGATTAATTCATTTACATTTTTTTTAATTAAAGTACTTTATGAACTTTATTATTTGTGATTAACAAATCATGATATCTAATAACTCGAAACCTTCTATTTTATGTTTAATAGATTCTAAAATTTTAAAAATTTTAAATGAATTTTTAATTTATGTGTTTATAGGTGAATGATATATTTAGCCTTTTAAATCATCAATTCCATTGGTTGTGAAATCAATTTACGATTACAATATTGTTGTCCCATGGTTTTGTGAATTTACATTGAATCCATGTTTTTTTTTTTTTTTAACTTTTCTTAGAGCACAAAGATATCCATTTTTTTTATTATTATTATTATCATCCTCTAATTGTTTGTAGTCCATGGACTTTAATGTCTGTGTCTTATAAATCTCAATATCTAATCACTTCTGACCTTTTAATTTTGTATCCATAAAATTTTGAAAAATTAAAATAAAATAATAATTAGTATATTCATGAAATTTAAATTTAAATTGAAAACCTAAATGGTTTATTTTGTGCGTTAAATCTTTAAAATTTTTAAAATATCAAAATTAAATTGAAATTGAAATTTAATCCAAATTTCTTTCATTGTCATCTACTTTTTATCAATTGTTTAAAAAACTAAATCAAATTTTGAAAATTAAAAAAAAAAAAAAGTAGTTTTTGAGAACTTGTTTTTGTTTTTTAAATTTGATTAATAATTCAATATATAAATCATTATTAAAAAAAATAGAAAGGACATAGGCTTAGTTATCAAGGTGACCAAGAAATAAGAAAATGGGATCAAATACAGACATTTTAAAATTTAGGGGTTAAATTACATTGAAGTATTCTCGAGGGTGAAAACGGTATTTCAACAAAATAAAAGATATTACGAGCGACACAAATAGGGGCAGGTTTTAAAACCCAAAGCTAAAGGCATAACTCGCTCTATTGACAGTCATTTATTGACATGCTTCATATTTTATGAAAGTCTAGAGGAATTTAAGCTGATGAATTCTCTACTTCTCATCTTTTAGTAGATCTTTATTCACTAGTAAAGAGAACACGATGGTTGAAGATTGGGGTATATGAGTTCTTACAAACTACATGAAATACATATTCAATTATAAACGTTATTGCATATCGGTGTAAGTTAAAAGCTCATGCTCGGTGATACAGCTATCAAAAAAGTGAAATCAAACAAACTAAAAGGTTTATCAAACGAATTGACCATATATCACTTTAATCTTAAAGGGCACCATAGGGTGAGTTTGCTTATTCAGTAGATACTATGCTACTTTCCCCTTGGATGATAATTCTAGCAGATTTATGTTAACAAGAACACTGTACCAAGAAAAAAAAAATCAAATTAATTTGTTGTTCCATAGGGCCCTCTGCACCAAGAGAGTAGTATGCAGCCAATGACTCGTTTAGAGTCTCTTTGGAATGACTTTTTAATGACAAAGTTGAGACCAAATAAGATGAGAAGTAATTGAAGGTTGCATCTTTGACTTGTACCATCAATGATCCTCGACACTTTTTCTTTTCCGAATTCAATAAAATATCATATTGAAAATTCGAATCTCTAGCCTCTTAAATCGAGACATATGTGTAACTTAGGTTGGCAATGGTCCTCTGCACTTTGAACTACATAAAAGCATTGATGGTGTATTGGAAGGAAAAAGGATCACTGCGAGATGGAGAGAGAGGTCAAAGACACCTGAACTGAACCTCAGATGAACGGTTGAAGTCATCCACTCGAGGACCCAACAAGCCATTTGAACCTCAAGGTTGAAGGGATAATAATATACTACAAAATCCTACTGCTTCCAAAATGAAAAACCACCATCTCTTGAAACCTTTCTAATCTCAGGTTGTCGGTGAAAATCAATTTTTTTGGGGAACAATCCGGAGTTCTTGCCTTCCCCAGAACAATCTGATGGATTCTCTTGAAACATTGGCTTACCAGCAAGCCACGCTTGTAGTACCTCATCTATCTTTGGTTCAGGAACCAACTCTTTTTCCTTCATTTCCAAATAGTATTTATATGCATCTTCTAATTTTCCATTCAAGAAGAGACCATGTATTAAGACAATATAAGAGCTGCGATCAGGACTAATTCCATTTTCACTCATTTCATGCCATATTCTGGAAACGTTATCAAGCTGGCGCCATCGGCAAAACTTTCTGATCAACATTATGTAGGTTTCAGCAGTTGGATCACACCCCATTTTTCTCATCTTCTTCAATAACTCAAATATTTCTTCCTCCGTTCTCAGGAATCTCAAGAAGGCATGATAAGTCTGAATCGTTGGGCAGAGGCCGCGCTGCAACAGCTCCTCAAAAACCGCTCTAGCTTCATCAAATTTCCGGGCCTTGCATAGAGGTTTGATAACTGAGTTATAAGTAACAACATTTGCAATAATACCCTTCTCTTCCATTGTTTTTATGAGATTGATAGCTTCTTTCAAAAGCCTACCTTTGGCAAGAGCGTGAATGACTGCATTGTAGACTTTCCTATCAGGTTCAATTTTCATTTGCTTCATATCGTCAAAAAGCCTGAGCACCTTATAAAGGTTGCGAGCTTTTGAGTAACAAGAAATGAAACTTGCATATGAGACAGCATCATGACTGATACCTCTCTGCGTCATCTCCTTCCAAATTCTCTCGGCATCATGAAGACTGCCAATTCTATTACACCATCCATTGAGGATAATATTGAAACTCTTTACGTTAAATGGGAACACATCTTTGTTGCAAAACAGCAAATATTCAGCATCTTTCACATTTTTGCAACGGCAGAGGGCAGAGAGAAGGTTTTGAAATTCCTCTAGTCCAATGTTAAATCCAAATCTTTTATGAGCATGGAAGGTATTTATAGCTTTACCAACTTCATGAACAGCACAGTATTTCCTAATCATAATTAGAAGGGTTTGAGGTGTCACTAAAGAAGGGCCCGTTGTCCCTCCTCTCATCTCATCGATCAAGGCCCATGCCGTGTCAAACTTCCTCATTTTCCCAAGAATTGAAATCATTGAATGATATTCACGCACAGAGTGGGCATAGCCAGGCTGCTTACCAGCCCAAACAAAAAAAGTGAAAGCTGCTTCCCAGTCATTACGGATCCGAGAAAGTACTGCTACTACTAACTCTCCTGAGACCTTAATACAGCAATGCTCAAGCTTATTTTTCACTTGAATACGATTTACTTGCCTGAACCCATGAAATATATCCATAATGGCATCCACATCTCGTATCACACCCTTGTCATTCATGTTCATGTCCTCCTCTTCATGTTCTTCTCGACCATTGTCGTCATCGCTGCTCACATGATCATCATTGGCTGCATACTGACAAGATTCTTCCGAAGTTGTGTCCAAAATATTGCGGTTTGAGTTTGGAGAAATATAGGAACAAGAACAAAAGCCAAATGAGAAGACATCCCCAACATTGGAATTCAATGCAGTAGCAGTGTCGACAGTATGAATGCGTGTAGGCCATGAACTAAAACCAGAAGCCATGGTAGCACTGGTAAGAGCTCCGAGCTCAACATGTTGGGTGGATTTAACAGAAGACCGACTGAAAAATGTACGACCTAGAAGCGACAATGCACACAACTTTGATCTCATTCTTCCTTCCCACATAGCTAGCTAGCAACAATCTGCAAAAATCAGGTCATACTCTCCACATCTTATGGAGAAAGTTATGAGCTCCAAGTGTTTGTGGAAAGTTCTGAGAGAAAACCAGAGCAGAGATGAGAGAGTTCGAGTTGTACTGGGGCTGACAATCACAGTCGGAAGATTAACACGATCGGAATGATAAATACACACCGAGATGGGAGTAATATGAAACATAAACACAAATAATGATCAGAATCAAATAGGCTATTGAAAAACACACACCTAAATGGGAGTAATATCATCAGACAGAAACACAAATAAGCAGGATAAATCTCACCAACATGCATATTCCGAGGCAGCTAAAGAAACCAGAGCCAAGAAAAGAAAAGGCAAAGAAAACTCACTATTAGCAATTCGAGCTGAAAAGGAAAAAGGAACCAAATAAACCAAGAGCACATCTAGACACCTTATGGGTGAAAAGTGCAGACCTCAGATATTGAAATGGGAAAAAAAGCCGAAAAAATCACAGTGAGAGTCTTGCAAGACATACCAATGAAGTGGTAGAAGAATTGGAATCTGGGTATGGTTATGAGCGAGTCCGGTGTTTCTGTATCTGGGTTGGTTCTTTTCCCGTCGCGAACCTCAGAGAAAAGGGAGAATCGGAGCTGCGTTAAAGATCTTCCGACCAGTCTCAAATCAACCTCAGAGACGAACGGTTAAACATCTCAGAAAGGTGTTTTTCCCATTCGGGCCTTTGTGTGAAGAAGCGAGGGAGACTGAAAAATTAGCCCAGCAAAAACTTTGGATAAAAAAACCCTTTTGGAAAATAGAGTATTTTAGGCTAATTGCATTTTTACCCTATTTCAGGTTTTTGTAAACGGAGTTTTTTTTTTTTAATATTGTGATTAGGAGAACAATTTAGGGAAATATAGTGGTTTTGAAACTATTTAGAAATCTATGGTTGTTTTGGAGTTTTCGAGGGTTTGACCATCAACCTAAAAGAAATTGAAGAAGAGATCGAGAGTTTGATCCTCAACCTAAAGGAAATTAAAGAAAGAGGACAAAATTTGAAGAACGGGTCGAGGGCCTGTCGAAAATTAAAGAAGAAACTCTCGACCTAAAGGAAATTAAAGAATCGTTTAGTAATTATACACGATCGCACACAATCGTTTAGTAAATTACAATGTGATCATTGAGTAATTATATACGATTGCACACAATCGTTTAGTAAAATTATTATGCGATTGTTTAGTAATTCTTTATTAACGTAACAATAGGTGCAAACTTCTGGAAAGAACAAGTGAACGATGAACAACTTCTTTATTAGACGATAGGAATCAAACAAGATTAATCGGTCGCTTACGAGATGCTAAACGATCGCTTACAATCTCTCCAAGATCGCTTAGTATGACTAAACGATCACTTACTAAATCCTCTATGATCGGCCACAAACTCCTACATGATCGTTTAACTATTACTATTACACAATCGCCCTCTCAGAACCTATATGATCGCATACCTTTTACTATACTATCGTCTACCAAGTGTTACACGATCGCCGAGCTTTACTACACGATCGCCTAGTGGAAGTAGACGGTGAATGGCACGCTGCGATGGCTTTTCCACGACAGCGTCTGCCGAACTCCTACATGATCGCCCACAAACTCCTACACGATTGCTTAACTATTACAATTAGACGATCACCTTCTCAAAACCTATACAATCGTCTACCTTTTACTACACGATCGCTAAGCTTTATTACACGATTGCCTAGTGGAAGTACACGATGAGCGGCACGCTGCGATGACCTCTCTACGACAATGTCTTCCGAACTCCCACTCTCGAGAGCTCTCTTTCCTCACTACATGATCGCCCACAAACTCCTACACGATTGCTTAGTTATTACTATTAGACGATCGCTTTTTCAGAACCTATACGATCGCCTACCTTTTACTATACGATCGTCTGCCAAGTGCTACACGATCGCTGAGCTTTACTACACGATCGCCTAGTGGAAGTAGACGATAAGCAGCACGCTGCGATGGCTTCTCCACGATAGTGTCTTCCGAACTCCCACTATTGAGAGCTCTCTTTCCTCACTACACGATCGCCCACAAACTCCTACACGATCACTTAGCTATTACTATTAGACGATCGCCTTCTCATAACCTCTACGATTGCCTACTTTTTACTATACGATCGTCTACCAAGTGCTACATGATTGCTGAGCTTTACTACACGATTGTTGAGCTTTACTACACGATCGCCTAGTGGAAGTAGACGATGAGCGGCACGCTATGATGGCTTTAAAATGAATTCGAATCTCTGCAACGCGCATCATAGTGGTTTGAACCGTCGACCTCCTTTAAAACGAATCTGAATCTCTACAGCGCGTCAGCGTCTCATCCCGTCCCATCCATTTAATTTTCCCAACGTCGAACCTATGGGTCAAGTTTTCAAAACTCGACCTTTAATCTTATAACCCCCCTCCTCTCCTCTCATTTTCTCACATTTTCCCACTGCCTTCGTTCTCTCATTCTCACTACCTTCAGCCTCTCATTTTCTCACATTTTCTCATATTTTCTCACTGCCTTCATTCTCTCATTCTCACTACCTTCAGCCTTCGTTCTCTCATTCTCCAAATCTTCTTCTTCTCCCATATTTGTCCATTAAATTGTGAGGTTAACTTTACTATCAAATCAAAGTTTGGATATCATGTTCTTTGCCATAGAGTATGGGAGGGCAAAAGAAAAGTGTTGGCTAAAGTGTTCAGTGATTGGGAGCATTTTACAAATTATTACCCAGGTGGTTGTATATGGTTAAGCAGACTAATCCCGGAACACATGTAAAGTGGAGAGTGAAAGAAACGCTTACTGAAGACCATGTTATCCTAACTTCTGTATTTTGGGCATTTGGTCCTTGTATAGAAGCTTTTAATAAATGTTGGCCGATAATTCAGATAGATGGTACACACTTGTATGGCAAATACCGAGAAAAATTGTTGATTGCTACATCAGTTGACTCGAACAGGCATCTTCTTCCATTTGTATTTTTCGTTGCTGATTAAGAGTCCATAGACTCATGGGGATAGTTCCTGAAACACTTGAGAGAAATTGTAACACACGAAGAGGTGTGTTTAATTTCAAATCTACATGGTGGCATAATCGCAGCAGTGAACAATCCAGCAAATGGTTGGACGGGACCAAAATGTCACCATCGTTTTTGCTTACAACATATTGTTAACAACTTTAATAAAAGGTACAAATTTAATATATTGAAAAATTATGTTTATCGTGTCGGGTGTCAGTTTCAAATTTGGAAGTTCAATAAAGTAATTGAAGATATCAAAGGAATAAATCAGAGCTGTCTGAATTTTTTTTTACAATATTGGTTTAGAGCAATTGACTCAAGCACGTGATGGAGGGTTCAGATATTGGTGGATGATGACATGCAGAAATGCATGTCATCTTAGGCCTTTTACTTAGAATTATGAAGGTTGTTAGGCAGAATATGCGTCAATCATGATAGGAATTCACAAGAATATGAGCTTGCATTGATCGACATGTTGAATCTCAACTAACCCGTTATTTTGCATTAATTATGCATTCAATGTTTTATCTTTGTAGCTAATGCAGGAAATGAACGAAAACGCGGAAACCGGACCACCGCATAGATGACCGCATGCGAAGAAACACTCCATCGCAAAGGCAATCACATCGATCAACGCATGGATGTTGCGGTAATCAGTCGTATGCGTCCATCGCATGGGAGTTGCGTTCGTCAAGCGAATGCGGTCATCGTGTAGAGTTGCGGTATTAAGCGAATGCGGTCATTGAATGATTGCGGCTGCATGACAATGCAACTAATGGGATCAACGCAAGGTAGATGGAATCAACGCATAAACGCATCTACCTCGAGAAAATCCAAAGATGATGTTGACATTTCACCTACCACGCCGTTAGTGGCAGAGGTTCAAAAAAGACGAACGCGCCGAATATCAGACTCAGAGCAATCCAATTAATGTTGTCGGCAACCCAAGTTCTATAAATAGAGGCCGAAAAGCTGAAATTCAATCATCTGGGAGATTATCCCTCAACCGGGGATTTTTCTCGCGATCCAGACAAAATGCGTGAGAAGACGCCTGAGAGTAAAGAGAGAGATTAGTGGCAGAGGTTCAAAAAGGACGAATGCGCCGAATGTCAAACTCAGAAGCAGCCCAATTAATGTTGTCGGCAACCAAGCTCTATAAATAGAGGCCGAAGAGCTGAAATTCAATCATCTGGGAGATTATCCCTCAACCGGGGATTTTCCCCGCGATCCAGACAAAATGCGTGAGAAGACACCTAAGAGTTCTTCACCTCTTTCAATCCATTCTGAGTGACGATCGGAGCCTTCGACTGGAGTTATATCTCGAGAGAGTCAGATCCTCTGCCCATCCATGGCACCACCGACAGCCTTGACGCACATCTGCTGGAAGTAAATTTTGCTTCCAGCCGGTCATTTCTTTTTCTTTCTTTTTCTATATTGTATTGTATGACATTTTGAATTAAGAAATTAATATAATCTGTTTTCAATGCACTTTCTCTGTTTCCTTCAACTCCATCTCCATCTTCTTTGCTTGCATCTTTACTTTCATTGCAACACTTAGTGGAATTACTTGGGTATTGCATACTTAGTCGTGTAGATTAGGAATATGAAGCATGTAGCAACCCACCGAGAGGTGTGCGTTGCGTGAGTTGTATGAGTAACCTTACTTGCTTAGTGTGAAGCTGTTGTAACGTCTGTCTATAGGCTAACGCATTGCTTGTCTATGAGTGAAGCCAGCAACAATCAACTGCCCGGGAGGGTAAGTGGTTGGACGCATTAAGCAAGGTATGCGTTGTTCACTAAGGATAGTAACAATCTTGCGTCAACCAAGTTCATGTGTTTATCTTGTCTTATGTTGTGCCCAACACCCCTTTAAAGTTACTCGAGAGAGAGTCTAAAGAAAGAACCTAATGACTCGAGAGAGCTAGGTTAGAATTTAGACTCGAGAGAGTGAGGATTAGATCGGCATAAACAAGAGATAGGGACTTAGAGATAAGCTCTATTTGTCAAACACTGCATTGCATGCACCCTAGGAATAGGAATAATGATATGTGGTCGCCTTGTTTGTGTATCATTGCATAGACAAGAATTAGAGCTTATGTGTAGGCCCTATAGACACCTCTGCACATACATCGCATGCGTTCTAGCATTAAGAAGTCGTAGCATTCGCACCGAGAGGTGGTTTACTATTGTATGAGTGTTGCTATGATCGCATTAGTTTGCGTTGACTAAGGTTGCCCTTGCTGTCACTCTTAAGGGTTGCATATGAAAATAAAGATGCTAAGCAAAAAAGATGGAGATGGAGTTGAAGGAAACAGAGAAGTGCATTGAAAACAGATTGTATTAATTTCTTAATTCAAAATGTCATACAATACAATGTAGAAAAAGAAAGGAAAAGAAATGACTGGCTGAGCGGATGTGCGTCAAGGCTACCGATGGTGCCATGGATGGGCGGAGGAGCTGACTCTCTCGAGATCTAACTCCGGTCGAAGTTTCCGGTCGTCACTCGGAATGGATGAGGAAGGTGAATGT